>NC_067227.1:34088338-34108338 GCF_019924925.1 Ctenopharyngodon idella
TCATTTCCATTAGGGAAAATCGTTTTAGTTAACAATAACAACACTGCAGGTATTCCAGCAGGTTTCTGCATTAATGTCTTATGATTATTTTTGTATCTGCCTGATGATGATTTATTCTGTGCTTCATTTTCACGTGTTTTTATTCCTCTGTGTTTCAGGTGACAGATAAATCGGTGCAGGCGTTTGCGGAGAACTGTCCCGAGCTTCAGTTCGTGGGCTTCATGGGCTGTTCGGTCACGTCGCAGGGCGTCATTCACCTCACCAGGGTAAGAGACGCTCACACCCGTCCGATCCGTCCCTCGAGTGCTCGTGAACGCTGTGAATCGTTCCGTTTGAAGCGACTCACCTGCTCGTCAGCAGTAATGAGCGTCTTTGATGACGCCGCACGCTTCCCTCCAACTTCACAAAGACAAGTTATTTTTATTTTGCCTTCACTTTTAAATCTCATTAATGTGTAATGAGGTGAATCGTAAAATGTTGAAGATCCAACACACCCTGCTGTTTGCACATTAGCATACTAATGAGAGAAAGTTATCTTCAACACACCGGCACAGCAATAGAGCTGCTGTAATTGCCTGTATGGAAATTATTAGGTAATGATATTCTTGATTTTTTTTGTTTTTTTTTTTGTTAGCCCTAGTTTTTCTTACGTGATCACTGGCATCTTCTACAACTAGGACTTCAGGAACCTAAAATGGTGTCAGATTAGATCTGACATCTGTCAAAACTCTTAGTTCAGTTCAGTGAATCGGTTTATTTCAGTTTTTTTTTTGTAGATAAAAGATGCTAATTAGGTGAACTGTCACATGTTGTGTTGATTGGGAACATGTGAATCAGTGTTTTACTTCCAAACTAAGTTCTCTATCTGTGTTTACAGTGAAATGCTAGTCACGTATGACTGCTAGATAGCAAACGATCACTTCTGATCATTTAAAAGATTCAGTTCAAAAGAATCATTTGATTTTACTAAACTTATATGGATGCAGTACATTAAAGTTTATTAAAAACAAATGATTCTTTTGAACTGAAGTTATTTAAACCAATATGACTCTTAATTTAACATTTGGTATTTTCGCAGTATGTAACATATACTTTGTGTTGTTTATGAACACATGACCCACAGTTTTACTCCCAAACTAAGTTGTCTAGTTGTGTTTCAAATGAAATACTTGTCTACTTGTCAAATGAATTCTGATCATTTCAGTTCAAAAGAATCATTTGTTTTTACTGAACTTACATGGATGCAGTACATTAAAGTTTATTACAAACAAATTATTATTTGGAACTAAATCTTTTATAAGTTATTTAAACCAATATGGGTTAGGGTTAATTTAAACACATAGCACATACTTTGTTGTTTATGAACACGTGACTCACAGTTTTACTCCTAAACTTAGTTGTCTAGTTGTATTTAGCATGAAATACTGGTCACGTATGACTGCTAGATGACAAAATGAATCAAATGAATTCTGATCATTTGAAAGATTCAGTTCAAAAGAATCATTTGTTGTTACTAAACTTAAATGAGTACAATACATTAAAAACCAATGATTCTTTTGAACTGAATCTTTTATACATTATTTAATCCAAAATGTCAAGTGAAATCCTTTAATTTTACTCTTACATAACATATATTTTGTCATTTATGAACACGTGACTCACAGTTTTACACCTAAACTTAGTTGTCTAATTGTATTTAGAATGAAATACTGGTCACGTATGACTGCTAGATGACAAAATGAATCAAATGAATTCTAATCATTTGAAAGATTCAGTTCAAAAGAATCATTTGTTGTTACAAAATTTAAATGAATACAATACGTACATTAAAAATAAATGATTCTTTTGAACTGAGTCTTTTATGCATAATTTAATCCAATATGTCAAGTGTAATCACTTAATTTTACTCTTACTATTTCCGCAGTTCATAACATATATTTTGTGTTGTTTATGAACACGTGACTCACAGTTTTACTCCCAAACTAAGTTCTCTAGCTGTGTTCAGTATTTAAATGTAATTTAATTTTTAATATCTTTATTGATTAATGATGTCACAGCTCTTGATCGTCTGCTCAAATGAATCAAGAAAAATTTGTCAATTTTTTTCAAAAAGGAAGGTCGGTTTGACCGCAGTGCAGTGTGCTCTTTTGTTTAATTAAAATTATTACAATTTTATTATTATAAGTGTACTATTAAAGTATTCATTAATATTTTGAATTAGCTTTTATATTTATATTTTCCAAAAAAAAAAGAAAAAAAATTATATTAATATTAATATTTTATATATATATAATAAATATACAATATATTTCTATTTAACATTCGTTTTAGTAACTTTAGTACTTTTTTTTTTTTTTAATTTTCATTTAAGTTTTTCAAGTTTGTTTCCATCTAATATTTACATTTTATTTTATTTCAGCTTTATTTCAGTTAATGTAAACATTTTTTCATCATTTTAGTTTGTTAACAGTAACATCCAGGTATTCCATACATGCAAAAATGTGCAAACTATGTCAAGTACACATGCTAAAACAGTAATATTACAAACTACAAACCTTTAAATAAGTTTAAAAAGAATCAGTTCAAAGGAATCATTTGTGCAGTGCATCAGAAGACTCTTGTAGGTGATTCGGTGGTCATCTAGCCGTCATTAGTGACACTATCGCTGGTTTTGAGCTGGTTACTCGTGATATATAAAGAGTTCCTGAAGTGATTCTCCGTCTCAACTTTCACGGGAAGCTTCAGGACTGCTGAGTCTCATTTTCCAGCAGTGGGGAGTTGGTAAAGATATCATTACATTATGCGATTCACCTGGTGGCATCAGCAGGCACAATAGTTATTTAAATGAAGTCCCAGCTCAGCCTCGCCGCGCCTCTCCGTCTCTCCTCGGACACACATTTCCATTTCACTCCACTTCAGAGCGCCGAATGTGAAATTAGTCGCTTCTCCACCAGAGGGACCATTTTTATTCAGATCATCAAAGCTTCGGGCCTTTCTCAGGTGTGGATTATATTTATAAAGGCCCGAAGAGAGCTTCTCATGAAATAAATCAATCTCTGCTCAGAGGAAGAGAGGGAAGTGTGCAGAATGTGAGATGACACCTCTCTAAAACTGAGGAGAACTTCAGAGATACATGACCTGATTTGGCTTTATAACATATTAACACATTACAAATGAACTCTCCAGATCAATCAGACTTTAATTTGTGTTAAAGACACGATGAAAAGGAAGTAGCGACAGATCTTTTCTTCTCTATCGTAATGTACATCTGAGTGTAGCGTATTATAGATGAAGACAAAATGTAGGAGCCATGCTTCGGCTGTTGATTGGATGTTGAGAAGTGGGCGTGGCAGTGAGTGTATGCAGATGAGCGGGGGCGGAGTTTAAGCACACTGAATGACTAGAGAATTCTGCATATATGAATAAGCGGTGTTTCCGCTGGATCAGTGTTCCACCGTACAGTGAGACGTCGGATCTCCGGCTGGCTGTAATGTTTTCTGTACTTCTGTTTCTCTCCTTCTGCAACCCCTGAGTGATTATATGAAGCAGCAGCTCTGAGGGTCAAAGGTCAGACCGAGGGGAATTTCCTCTTGAACTGTTTGACGTCCCATCTGACCGTGATAAATGAGCCGTGTTGATGTCACATCCTGCTGCTGGATCGTGTACTAATAAGTTAGAAATGACTTTAATGAGATTTCTATTATTTACACCAGGGCTGTTAAACTCGGCGCCGGATTCGAACACAACGTCAAATTATGCGAGACGCTTTTTTAATTTGTTTAACCACCGTCTCCTCTGTAGATAATAAAGCTTTAATAATTAATATTAGTGTAAAACAAACACATTCCCTTCACCGGAGACCTTTAGATCACGTATAGAACAGCCTCGGTGTGACCCGAACGCCTCTGCTGAATTAACTGTGTTCGTTTCAAGACAATATTATTAAAAGAAGAAAGAGTTTTCACTTCATAACTTCAGTCATTTTAATAAGCAAAGAAGCAAAACGAACTGCTTTCAGAGTCTGGTTTAGCTTTGTTTGTGTTTTAACCCTATAAAGCCTGACACATGAAATTATAGTCGGAAAAATCTGTCAAAATCTAAGACATAAGTTTGCATCATGTTTGATACATCAGGCTTTTATGGCTCATCTAGTGTGATGTAGTGAGAATAGATTATGACACGGCTCTCTGGAATACTTGATTCTGATTGGTCAGTCTGAATAATGACCGTCATCACGTCATGTGACTCTACATGTAAGATAATAAATCACGATAAAATGAAATCAATACTTCATGCCCATTTATTTATATATTTATATAAGTCGGTGTGTAATAATTGGAGAATTAAAATATTGAGAAATAATTAACGTTTTGTCAGCCAATCAGATTTGGAGCCATTTAAATCAAAAATGTAATTGAAATTGATCTATACTTTATGCTTATTTTCTTGTGTGTTAAATATTGAACACGATTGATTCATCTTGTGTATTGAGCTTCAATGAGAGTAAATGATTTCACTAAACCTAAAAAAAAAATTGTTTATTCATGCTAGCAAAATGCCAATTCATGTTAACAATTTGTTAAAACATGCTAGCAATGTGCTAATTCATGCTAGCAATGTGTTAAAACTTTCTAGTTAATGTTAACAATGTTAAGTCATGTTAGCAAAGTGTTAAATCATGCTAACAATGTGATAAAACATGTTAGCAACATGCTAATTCATGTTCGCAATGTGTTAAATCATGTTAACAGCATGTTAATTCTTATTAGCAATGTGCTAAAACATGCTAATTAATGCTAACAATGTTAAATCATGTTAGCAAAGTGCAAAATCATGCTAGCAATGTGTTAAAACATGCTATCAACATGCCAATTCATGTTTGTAATGTGTTAAATCATGTTAATGCTAACAATGTTAAATCGTGTTAGCAATGTGCAAAATCATACTAGCAACATGTTAATTCCTACTATCAAAACATGTTAATTCATATTAATATTTTTTAAAATATGCTAACAACATGCTAATAAAGCTAGCAAAATGTTAAAACATGTTTGCAACATGCTAAAAAATGGCAGCAACATGTTAATTCATGTTCGCAATGTGTTAAATCTTGTTAGCAACATGTTAATTCGTGTTAATTAATGGTAACAACATAATAAATCATGTTAGCAATGTGCTAAATCATGCTAGCAACATGTTAATTCCTGTTAGCAAAAAATGAATTAACACAAAATGCTAATTCATGTTATCATGTTAAAACAGGTTAACAATGTGTTAAAACATGCTAGCAACATGCTAATAAAGCTAGTAATGTGTTGAAACATGCTAAGAATGTGCTAAAACATGCTAGCAACATGCCAGTTCATGTTCGCAATGTGTTAAATCATGTAAGCAACATGCTAATTCATGCTAGCAATCTGTTAAAACATGCTAATTAATGTTAACAACGTTAAATCATGTTAGCAAAGTGTTAAATCTTGTTAACAATGTGATAAAACATGTTAGCAACATGCTAATTCATGTTCACAATGTGTTAAATCATGGTAACATGCTAATTCTTATTAGCAATGTGCAAAACCATGCTAACAACATGCTAATTCCTACTATCAAAACATGTTAATTCATGTTAATAATTGTTAAAATATGCTAACACAATGTTAATAAAGCTAGCAAAATGTTAAAACATGCTTGCAACATGTTAAAAAATGCTAGCAACATGTTAATTCATGTTCACAATGTGTTAAATCTTGTCAGCAACATGTTAATACATGTTAGTTAATGGTAACAACATAATAAATCATGTTAGCAATGTGTTAAATCATGCTAGCAACATGTTAATTCATGTTCGCAATGTGCTAAATCTTGTTAGCAAAATGTTAATTCATGTTAGTTAATGGTAACAACGTAATAAATCATGTTAGCAGTGTGCTAAATCATGTTAGCAACATGTTAATTCCTGTTATCAAAACATGCTAATTCATGTTATGTTAAAACAGGTTAGCAACATGTTAAAACATGTTAGCAACATGTTAACAATATGCTAATCATGCTAGCAACATGTTAGTAACATTTTCTTTTTTCTTTTTACTTTCTCTGAGTAAAATCTTCAAACCTCAAGCTGTTCAAAGTTATTTTAATCTTTCAGACCTGGCTTTGTCAAGCCAATAAGCCAAAAAAAAAAATTCAGGCCCATTTTTGAAAGAGATTTGAGAATGAGTTAATTTGATTGAAGAGCTTGTATCAGATTATTGACCGTTTACTGTGTGATTGTAGTGTTGGTTTGTTCACCGCAGATGAAAATAAATAGCTGCTTTACTGCAGTTACATCAGTTCAGTGTTTGTGTTGAGACAGTAATGATGCATTTATATGAGGTAAAATACAGACTTTCTGTGCAACAGTTATTGTGCGATCAGAATGAAAGTGGTGATTTGTCCTTGAATGTTGTTTGTTTGCTGTGTTCTGTGTGCAGCAGGAGGGAAAGGTTGCAGGCGTTCACATGAAATCATTGCATGTTTGACGCGTCTGACAGAAACAGCGTTGCGTGCGTCTGCTTATGTTGAGCTCTCACGGTTTGATGCCCTTTATTTTGCAAACAATGCAGCCGCATCCCTGCATGTGAGCCGCTCGATGGTCACTGCGGCGGCCAGAGATGGAGACCCGACCACTGTTGAGTGCACTTAAAGATTTACAAGGACCACATCGTGTGTGTGTGTGTGTGTGAGGGCAGATGAGTGATTAATGTTGCATACATGCTGCATGTGTGTCTTTGTATTAAAAGCAGATGTTATTTTGCGCTGCCTGTGTTTGATTTAGTGTTTTGTGCATCAAAACTGAATTTAACCCTGATGCTGATAGATGAAATTCTGATGTTGATCATTTGAGGCCTCAGAAATGTGCGTATCAAATATGAGACAGTAGCTTTATAGTGTTAAACCAACTCTTTCCGTTTCTGTACAGTGTTTTCTGCAGGATTGTGATGGATCATAACCTCTCAGTGTAATTTATGTGCAGTTATACATGCGCTCTGTGACATTTTTCAAGCCATCACCTTTTGCGTTGTTTCGTGCCTCCAATTCTCCTCCTGGTCTTTTGGGTCAGGAGCGGAGCAGGAATCATGGGTAATTCGGCCTCGGGCGCTGCAGGGAGCGTTTTGTTGAGCAGAGTGAACATTTCTGCTTTCATTAAGGTCAAGAGCACAACAACGCTCGCTGTAGACTCAGAGTATGATCCGCGGTCTGTGCTTGTGTGCGTCTGCTGATGCACGTGAATAAAATGGGTTTGTTTTAATTTATGAAATATGTTTCCTGTATCATGATTGAAATACTCATTTGATGATGTTTTAAGGGGGTTCATATCATGTGGAATCAGATATTTCTTTTGAAACAAGCACTTTTTTAGTCCCAAAATCTCAAGTCTAAGGCCGTGTGATTAATCAAATTTTTAGTTTTGATGATTGAGAAAAAAAATACTAAGATTTTGGTCATATCGCCCACTCCTAATTGTGTTATAATATTATAAATTATAATAATGATCAAAGTAATTTTGCCATAATCAAGCAGTCCAATAAAGAGCATGTCGGACGCTTCTGTTCCTCATGTGGAGGTCAAACACAGTCACACGGATGATAATGGGACGTTTATATTTCAGTGAGGAGTATTCAGTGACTAATGTGCTTCATTTACTGCACCTGCAGGGACGTGCTGATGACCCTGTGTGTGTGTGTGTGTGTGTGTGTGTGTGTGTGTTTGTACCTGCAGCTTCAGCACCTGAGCAGTCTGGACCTGCGGCACATCTCTGAGCTCAACAACGAGACCGTGATGGAGGTGGTGAGAAAGTGCCGGAACCTGACGTCCCTCAACCTCTGTCTCAACTGGACCATCAATGACAGGTGCAAACAGACCCAAACGCGCTCTCGCTCTCTCTCTCTCTCTCTCTCTCTCTCTCTCTCTCTCTCACTCCACACACACACACACACACACACAAATGCACGCGTGTTAAAGGGCTCATGTCATGCATCTGTAGTAAACACACTTTCTGTAGGTTTGCTTATTGAAATTTGGTTTTATTTTAGCACCTCAATATTAGTTTCAGTTAGTTTTTATTTAATGGAGAAGCTTTTTTAATATATGTTTCAGTTTTAGTAATTAATTTTAATTAAAATAACATGTTTTTAAAATAGATTTGTTATGTTTTTCATTTACTTCGTGTTATTTCAGTTTATGAAAATGATTTTATATCAGTAGTTTTATAAAAAGCTTTACTTTACTTGACCTTACCTTAACTTTACTTTGAGTTAAGTGAGATTTTTAATTTTACATTTAATTTTACTTTTATCATATTTTTCGATTAGATTCATTTTCATTTACAGCGCATTAGTTCAGTTTATGCAAATCTTTTTATATCAGTAATTTTCTTCTTAGTTTTATTTTTATCATGCGATGATAACCCGCAGCTCGTGTGATCGCAGCAAAGCTCTGTCGCTCATTTCACATGCAGATGTTTCTTAGAGGAGGTGAAACAGCAAATTACCTGTTTATGGATGGACGGACAGATGGATGGATGAATGGGTGGATTGACGGGTGGATGGTTGCATAGATGAATAAATGAATAAATGGACAGAGGAATGGATGGATAGGTGAATAGATGGGGGAGATGTATGAACGGATGGATGGATGGACGGACAGATGGATGGTTACATGGATGGATGGATGGACAGATGGATGGGTGGACGGATAAATGGACACATGAACGGATGGATGGATGGATGGATGGATGGATGGATGGGGGGGATGTATGAATGGTTGGATGGACGGATGGATGGGTGGATGGACGGACAGACGGATGGGTAGTTAGATGGATGAATGGACGGATGGATGAATGGACAGATGGATGGATGGACGGATGGGTGGTTAGATGGATGAATGGATGGATGAATGGACAGATGGGTGGATGGATGGATGAACGGATGAATGGACGGATGGATGGGTGGACGGATGGACTGAATGACGGATGGATGGATGGATGGATGGGCGATGTATGAACGGATGAATGGTTGGATGGATGAACGGATGGATGGATGAATGGGTGGATGGATGTACTGACGGATGTTTGGATAGATGGACGGATGGGTGGATGAATGGACACATGAATGGACGGATGGATGGATAAACGGATGAGTGGACACATGAATGGACGGATGGATGAACGGATGGGTGGATGGATGGATGAATAAATGGATGGATGGACAGATGGATGGGTGGACGGATGAATGGATGCATGGATGGATGGACGAAAGAACGGATGAATGTATGGATGGGTGGATGGATGGATAAATGGATGGGTGGACGGATGAATGGATGAACAGGCGGATGGATGGACGGATGGATGGATGGATGGTCACAATCGCTTCTCTCGTCCCTCTTCATTCTGCAGCTCACAGTATAATGAGAGGTTTTGTCTGAATGATTGATGTGAGTCTCTTGCAGTCGTTGGTTTGGTTCCTCTCAGTTCTTCTGGGGCTTCAGTCTCACTGTAGAGAACTGAAGAATTGATTCAAGCAGTTTCTCAATGTCTTGCTGTTTTGCCTAAAGGAAACGACAACAAAGAGTGAAAAACTAGAGTGAAAAACACAGTGACCCGCGGCTGGCCGGCAGCAAAAGGCCAGAATGCAGTTAAACGTCCCCATTAGCCTCTCTGGACTGTCCTAGAGTACATCTCACGGAAAAGAGCCATTTCTCTCATTTAACTAATAGACGGGTCAGAGAAATTCACAGATGGTTTCTGAAGCCCATTTGGCGGCCACATCACAGGACGCCGACTGCCATTTTGAAAATCTGTTCTCCATATGCGTGAAGCGTTTGATCCTGTGCTGCGTGTTTTTTGTTGTTTTTGATGATTCAGTCATATTTCTGTTTGTCGTTTGAGACCTGAGTGAATAAGGTACAGTAGAAGAGCGCAGATGCCGGGCGGCTGTAAGTCAGAGATAGCGGCCGCAGTGATTTCACGCTTAAACACAAACAGCAGAACGACGTGTCTTCATCTCTGTCGGCGCTTTAACACACACGTTTAAAGGTTTCAAGCGTCTCTATAAATCATGATGGAGCGTCCAGCTGCTCTTCAGGTAGATGCTCGTCTCACGCTGATGCCTTCATATGTGAAGTCTCTCTGGATATGAAGCGTTACAGAGCTTGTGTTGAATAATACAGTCACAACTATGTCATAATCATATCAGTCGGTTATATAATCCAGTGGATCTCAAGATGACTTAAAATAAGAGCTTTAAAATAAGATATAAAATATATTTCTTATTTTAATTCACCCTGTTTTTTTGTTTTTGAAGAACGAGGATTCTCACGGTATTGAAAAACCTGGATATATAAGGCTTTTAATTTAAAATCTAGACATGGAAGAAATATGGAAACGAATAAAATCTTAAAACACCATTATAACGAATATACCTTTTTCTAGTTATGCCAATGCCTATAATATTTTATTACAACCCAAGTTGGGTTAAAAATGGACAAACCCAGCGATTGGATTGTTTTCCCCAGCAAAAACAATCGCTGGGTTAAAACAACCCAATCGCTGGGTTAAAACAACCCAATCGCTGGGTTAAAACAATCCAATCGCTGGGCTAAAACAACCCATTCGCTGGGTTAAAACAACCCAATCTCTGGGTTAAAGCAATCCATTCGCTGGGTTAAAACAACCCAGTCGCTGGGTTAAAACAACCCAATCGCTGGGCTAAAACAATCCAATCGCTGGGTTAAAACAACCCAATCGCTGGGTTAAAACAATCCAATCGCTGGGCTAAAACAATCCAATCGATGGGTTAAAGCAGCCCATTCAATAGGTTAAAGCAATCCATTCGCTGGGTTAAAACAACCCAGTCGCTGGGTTAAAACAACCCAATCGCTGGGCTAAAACAATCCAATCGCTGGGTTAAAACAACCCATTCGCTGGGTTAAAACAATCCAATCGCTGGGCTAAAACAACCCAATCGCTGGGTTAAAACAATCCAATCGCTGGGCTAAAACAACCCAATCGCTGGGCTAAAACAATCCAATCGCTGGGCTAAAACAACCCAATCGCTGGGTTAAAACAATCCAATCGCTGGGCTAAAACAACCCATTCGCTGGGTTAAAACAATCCAATCGCTGGGCTAAAACAACCCAATCGCTGGGTTAAAACAATCCAATCGCTGGGCTAAAACAACCCAATCGCTGGGTTAAAACAATCCAATCGCTGGGCTAAAACAACCCATTCGCTGGGTTAAAACAATCCAATCGCTGGGCTAAAACAACCCAATCGCTGGGTTAAAACACTCCAATCGCTGGGTTACAATGAAAATTCGTTTTTGATTATGTTTAATATGTCAGTATAGTTTTTATTCATTTTTATTTAGTTTTAGTTATTTTAGTACATCAAGTTTTGTTTATTTCATGTAACAGAAATGGTTTTTAAAAGGATTTTGAATAGAAAAAGGTTTGAATATTTTTGTGGATAACGGGAGTCTTGGAGTGCAGAAGGTTGGGAAGCGCCGGAATACTCCATATTCATCATGTTTTGGCGGACGGTGGTTGTGTGAGAATCTGGGCATATTTTCCTCATGTCAGAAGTAAATCATGTGACCTAGACGACTGAAGATGAGCCTCCTGCACATAAATCACACGTGTGATGATGAATAACCTGGACAAATGTTGTTTCATCGCTTTTGTTCTTGTTTAATAAGCGTGTGTGACTGGAGAATGTGTGGCGAGTGTTGAGGAAATTCCTTCTGCTGTTTATATTCCTCCTTTACCGTATGGATTTACAGCCTCCGCAGGCTCGTTCAGACGCTCCTGAGCGTTAACACAATATTGAATTTACAATCTGCCCCAGATACAATCGGCTGAACGTTGCCGTTCCTGTTCCTTTATGATTTCTGGATTTATTGGAGATGTGGTTGGCCAGTATCACATTATGATTCTTCCAGTATTCCCAGCCTTGACCTTTTATGAAATACTGATTGATTTCATTGCAGCGTTTCCCGTTGGGTTGCGGGACGGTTGGGATTTGGCCGGTTGGTTTGGGTCGGTGAGGTCAGAGTTTGAGCTGGAAGAGAATGTGCTGTAATTTACACTGATTTGACTTTTTTACAGCCACATAACTAGATTCATGAGCGCTGACGCTCGATGAGTCCTGGATCAAACATACCCTTCAGTGTTACTCACACTTTATGATGTGTTTGGAAAAGTCAGAAATGCTCTTGTGCTTTTGTGTGTTCTTATTGTTGTCTAAAGTCAACATGAAATCAAAATGACCCTCATGTTCCTGGACTATTAGCTGAAGGAAAGTCATTTCTGAGGACGGTTGAGAGGGGAAATAAATAAAAATGTAATGTATGTGTGTGTGTATGTATGTGTCTATACAGTTGAGGCCAAAATTATTAGCCCCCCTTATGAAATTAGACAAAACTCTTGATTTCTCCATGGAAATGACCATTAACAACAAGTTTTATAGTGTATTTGTTTCCAAAATAACAAAGACAAAATGTCCACTAAGTTTGATTAGGATATTTAATTGAAATAGTGAGTTGAAACAAGAAAGGGCAAAAATGAAACGTCCAAAATTATTAGCCCCCTGGTCATTAATAGTCAATAGTGCACACTTTCTGAGCCACAACTGACAACAACCTCTTAGAGTAGTTCTTTACTAGGTTGGCACAGGTCTCCTGAGGGATTTTAGCCCATTCTTCCATTGCAAATTGCTCCAGCTGGTCCAAATTACGTGGTTTCCGAGCATGGACATTCACTTTGAGCACTCGCCACAGATTCTCAATAGGATTGATGTCTGGGCTCTGTGCGGGCCACTCCAGGACCTTGGTTTTGGTATCCTTCAGGAACTGTTGGACCAATTTCGATGTATGCTTTGGGTCATTGTCTTGTTGGAAGACCCAGCGACGACCTAAGGCTAGACTACGAGCAGATTTCTGCATATTATCCCTCAAAATGTCAACATAATTTTCTTTTTTCATGATGTCATGCACCCGAACAAGGCTCCCTGTGCCTGAGGCTGCAAAACAGCCCCACAGCATGATGCTCCCACCACCATGTTTAACTGTGGGAACTGTGTTCTTAGGGTTGAAGGCCTCACCCTTTCTTCGCCAAACATAAGCAACATCCATGTGCCCAAACAGTTCCAGTTTAGTCTCATCAGACCAAAGCACAGACTCCCAAAACTCGTCTTTACCTTTCAAATGTTCACGGGCAAACCTCAGTCTGGCTGTGATGTGCCGCTGTTTGAGTAAAGGGGTTCTTCTGGGACGATGGCCCTGAAGCCCACCACAATGAAGAGCCCTCACAACTGTGTTCCTTGAAACATCAACTCCAGAAGAGGCCAGGTCAGCAACAATCATCTTGGCAGATGTCCGGGGCATCTTGCTGACATCTCTGACTATTTTCCTCTCCAGAGTTCTTGAAATCTTGCGCTTACGACCACGCCCAGGTTTGTTTCTTACAGAAATTGTCTCCTTGTACTTGGCAATGATGCAACGTACAGCGGTTCTAGACACTGTGAAACGCTTGGAAATGGCAGTATAGCCTTCCCCCTTATCATGAGCCTCCACTATCTTCTTTCTGAGCTGAAGACTGATTTCCTTTGTCTTTGGCATGGTGAGTAAAAGTAGTCTCTCCCAATAATGTGTTGAAGTGCCCTGTTCCTTGGAGTCCTTTTATGCTGATTGAATGCTCAGGTGTTGTTAGGAAGCCAATTGACTGCACAGGTGTGGTTTGAAAGCTGTTTGATTAATTAGGTGTGTTTTGAAAGCAAAAATTCACATGGGGGCTAATATTTTTGACCACCCCATTTTCACTATATTTGATATAAAGCAAGCCTAAAAATGTATTTTATATTCCAAAATGTACCAAAAGCTACTAAATAGCACTGGTGAATGTTTGATTATATCAAGTTTTATCAATGCTGCAAACATTGGAAAGATCTTTAGGAAAATGTTCCAAAATTCCTGGGGGGCTAATAATTTTGGCCTCAACTGTGTGTATATATATATATATATATATATATATATATGTATGTATAATTATTATAAATAATTTTCAGTATTTTTTTTTTTAAATCATATGACTCATGCATAGTATATTGTACAATATACTATAATGCAATAAACGGAACACAAAAGTTCAAATTTTTTAATTTTTTTACATTTGCAAAATTCTATTATTTTCTATTTCTACAATATCTTAAAACTTTTAAGAGGATAAAATATGACATCAATTGATCGTTAATTTAATTTAAAAGTGTGTATATATATATATATATATATATATATATTCTGTAATTATTCTGTTTTTTTTATGTATTATTCTATATTCTTTCTGTATTTCTCACACTGATTCGCTCTTCCTCTCACTGCTGTTCTTGGTTTTTTATCTTCAGCTTTGGTCTGGGGTCGGCCGTGTTATTTGCCTGAACTGAATGTTAAAGCCTTGTTTGACATTGTGGTTGTGCAGCAGATGAGAGTCAGTGAGAACACATGGAAGTGAGTCTTCCTCTCTGTTTTCCTCTCTTTCTCCATGTAATCCCAGTGGAGACGGAGCCGCACATAGTCTGACTCAACAGGGTGATTCATGAAAGTTTAAGCAGTGATGATAGTGGCGTTCACGGAGGGCTTGACCTGTCCGATTATGAACAGCAGAAGATTGAGACTGCTGAAACACAGCAGCCGTAACTTCACGTGTCTTTTTTCAGAGACTCTACACTAAGTAAATTCTGCGTGTGACGCTGCCGCAGAACGTCTCATCTGCAGCAGTTTTCTTAAATTCACACGCGACTCTTTCAGACTCTCACGGATCTTGATCAGAAACAGGAATTGAGTAGGTGGAGATCCCGATGTCTTCCAGCATTACGCTTCACTTTATTCTCCGTGTACGAGCCGTGAGAGTGTGTGTGTTTTTAATCGACTCTGATCCGAGTGTTTGTGCTTCTTCAGCTTTAATGCAGATGATGTGGAGTTCAGGTGTGCAGTCGTCTGATCCAGAGCATTTGTTTCTCATTTATGACACTTTCATTTCAATACTGAAATATTCATGCTTTCCTAGAATTCTCTGTTTGTCTTCAAGTGCTGATAGAGTTTTCGAGCAGAAGTGGAAAAGAGTGTTTAGTTGACTTTAGAGACTGATGATGGGCCTGTTCTTGCTCAGATGTGTTTGGCAGAGAGTTTGTTCTTTCTAACTCATACAAAACCTTCATTGTTTTTGAATGAGCTTTTCTCTTTTCTTAGACCTTGCTGGAACTTGAACAACCACAATCTGGTCGGCCATTTTCTGTATTATGAGATCAGGATGCACTGAGAGTGTTTTCACACTTTGTCGGAAAGCCTCTGTCTGTGAGGCAGTAATGTATGTTTGAATGTGCCGTGCCTCTTGACCTCTCTCTGCTGGATTAGCTGTATCGTTTCCTCTCTGTAATATTTTCATTTGCACCACAACTAAATTAATTACCCCGGTCCGCTTTCGGATCGTGAGTGCTGTGTGACTCGCTTCAGGCCCACTTGATCCGTCCGATGATTCCCGGCGGAGGCGCACTTCTGCGGCACTTAGCCGGTTCTCGCTCCAGCTGTATAAACGGGTCGTGCGTAAAAGCTATTTGAGTCGCTCTGAATGAGAGGCTCTGCTAAGCAAACAGCTAATGTAATAAGGTAAAGCAGTTCTTAAGCGGCGCTCCCCTGGCCCGCCACCAGAAGACTTATTGCATTCAAAGAGGCCCGTAACGTTATGTTTGTCCTTCATTACTTCAGCTCTTTCTTTCTCTTATAGGATCCAGTCCCTATGAAGTTTAACAGATGAAATATCGAGCCCTGCGATTCTCCAGATAACAACAGTAAATATGCTCCTGAAATATGGAGCGTGATTCATTTGCTGGGAATGCGCGCGCTCCGAGCCAAGAACACCAACACGTCGATGACTTAGTGAAAAAATGTATTCTCGATAAGAAAGCTGTGAACGGCACATATTCTGGGAGGTTTCATCTGCATCTTTTGGTATTTATCACAACACATGGATCTGGTTACGATACACAGACGCACATTTATCAAACACGTTATAATGTCAAACGCTTGTGTAATTTGGCAGCGTCTCGTGCATATTTCATTTCTTCGTTAGGGCACTTTCTGAAATGCGTCTTCAGCCCGATGGATTCAACATCAGCAATGATTCACGATATCAAAAAACTGCTTTTACCCCGAGCGTGAGACCCGTTATGTGTAATATAACAGCCTCCTGTCTGACATAAATCTGTCCTGGCTTGTGATTGAGTTCACTGAACGTTTGAAGTCATGCATCAGTCATATTGAGTTTTGTCAAGTACACTCTAAAAAACTAATGCAGGGTCAGAATTGGACAAACCCTGCGTTTTTACCCAGCTGGCTAAGTTAAATGTTTGACCAAACATGCTGGGTTGTTTTTTTATTAAACTCAATTATTGATTAAAAATTGCTATATTTACTATATTGCTGGCTTTAAATGGACCCAAAATACAAATTACTTGAATAACAATAATCAAACGGTGAACTTTTATTAATAAGCAAGAACACGCAGGAATGGACAAAAATATACACAATATAAAAAATGCTGGGTTAAAAACAACCCAAGTTGGGTTGAAAATGGACCAATCCAGCGATTGGGTTGTTTTAATTTAGAGGTTGGGTTGTTTTTAACCCAGCGACTGGGTTGTTTTAACCCCGCGGTTGGGTTGTTTTAACCCAGCGATTGGGTTGTTTTAACCCCATGGTTGGGTTGTTTTAACCCAGCGATTGGGTTGTTTTAACCCCATGGTTGGGTTGTTTTAACCCAGCGGTTGGGTTGTTTTAACCCCACGGTTGGGTTGTTTTAACCTAGCGGTTGGGTTGTTTTAACCCAGCGGTTGGGATGTTTTAACCTAGCGGTTGGGTTGTTTTAACCCAGCGGTTGGGTTGTTTTAACCCCATGGTTGGGTTGTTTTAACCCAGTGGTTGGGATGTTTTAACCTAGCGGTTGGGTTGTTTTAACCCAGCGGTTGGGTTGTTTTAACCCAGCGGTTGGGTTGTTTTAACCTAGCGGTTGGGTAGAAAAAGCAACCCAGTGTTTTTTAGAGTGATGCACATGTTCTTCTATTACTGCCCTCCACCTTTCAGTGAAAGTAAAGAAGCTGAATTCATTGTTAAAATGCCGGATCTCTTCAGGAGGAGGAGCACGTCTAATCATTCTTCATTTGATGAAGATGACGCGACAGTCTGACCGCAGCGTTCACGTCCTGAAATACGGCCGCAGGAGGGAGTTCTCGCAGACCGAGATGAAATTAATTTCATGCTTCCTAATAAGCTCAGGTTTTCCCTTGTGAGCTCGTGGCACCTTAACCATTGTCAGTATTTCTTCTGTATTCATAACTGTTTGTTTAACATGCCTTTAATTAGGAGCTGCTATTGAAAGCTTTAATTGCTTATTAAAACACTTTTGCTCTTCGGAAAGCCAGAAACGGGCTTATTTCTATGCAGCGGTGCACTGGGAATCTCACATGAAGAGAATTTGTTGGGGTTCTTGAGCGCTGAGGGACCGAGAAGCCAATTTGTCAGAGAAAAGTAAATTAAAGGCATTGCAGGTTCAAGCGCGGCGTCTCGCCTGAGATTTGTGGAGAAATGCAAAAGTTTTAGAACTGATTAACGGTCAAAATCTGATAGCTGAGAGTGTGTCTTAACAGGGTTGTGAATAAGATTTAAGATCAGAAACATTCTTTGGTACGGAAACATGATGTACATGCTTAAAGTACTGTGGTGAAAATCATTTTTTAAAGTTTTAATATGCTTTAAGACAAACCATGTGCAAATTCATAAGTCAACACCATTGCTGAGTATTTTCTTTTTAAAATGGAAGTGAACAAAAGATGCGGTGACGTCACAAACTACCTTGTAATCTATCACGTCACCGAGTGGATCTCTGAGCTGGTGTGAGTGGAGGCGGGGCTCATTTGCATATTCATAGAACTGCGTATACTAAATGAGGCAAGGTGTAGAGTTACATTAATAAAATAATAAAATAAAATAAAAGGCATTTTTCCTACACTGATTTTAGCCTCTGATTTGAACGCTCTGTTTTAAGGGGCGTGTCTCTATGAGACTTCATTGTAAACGCCCACTGCTGTGATTGGCTGACATCTTTGCATATGAAATAGCTAAGTATTACTCTCTTGAAAACTTCAGCACGTTTTTACTATTACAGCTCTCAAGGTTAACTAATCGTGAAAAGCATTACATTTAGATCTGTGGCGTTATATTTAGATTGTGGCATGAAAGGTTGCAGTGATGAACATTGTAGTCGATGTTTTTGAGCTCATGAAAGCAGTGATCTCGACATTGCAACTCAATTTCTGCACACTAACGAATGCTTCCATCATAACTAACAGTGCAAACTCGATGTAACTAAGAGATTTGTTGAATAAAACGGGAGTTTTGGCACGAGTCCAGAACTCAGTCACTGATAAACTCACGCTGTTTGATTGACAGCTCCAGCGACTGTAAAGGGAGCGTTCTTTGATCACTTTCTATATATAATTTAATCGCCGTTTAAATAACAGATTATTTTCATCCTACTAAGAGAAACAAGGTGAAGTTGAGCGTTTAGTCACTGGTTTGATTTACTGACACACAGACAAAGATCATCTGACTGTACATGAATCATTAATATCAGATCAGGCATCAGAATGAACACAGTTACTGACATGTTGTTGCATTACTGTCGAGTCCATATTGTAAAAGTCTGATAATGCCGAAATGCGATTGATTTACCAAAGAATCGAAATGAACCGAATACAAATAAATAAAGCTCAACTGAGACATTCACATTGTTGAAAATAATCATATTCCTGCATTAGGATCTTTGAAAGGTAATGTTATTTTAGTCCTGTATCGCTCTTCTCTCCTCCTCATCTCACTAACACACCAGTGGGCGGGGCTAACGCTGCAATGATGAAGTAGGCGTTGATTTCTTCTGTGGAGGCGGAGTTTCATCTATCTATAGACACATTCGGGGATCAGTCGTTCTCTGGTTCTGGTGTCAATAAAAGCTTTTATTGGACTAACAAGGACATTTTCAGTTCTGAATCTTACAGGATATTCTTACAGTACGATGAACTTTTATATATCAAAAGCTCAAGGAAAAGTTGATTTCTCAATTCATGACCTCTTTAATTCAATAAGCGATTCTTCAGTTCTGAATGATTTGGTATGTTTTTGTCTTTCTGAACTCTTTAATTTAACATCTCATTCAAACAGCACAAGGCTGATGTTTCTGCCATCACAGAATTGAGTCTGAGAGCGGCAGGTTTTTCTGTGAGCTGAAGGTCAGAGCGTCTGATCAGCTGATAGAACGAGAGTTTGCTTAAACAAAGACAAACCTCAGGACTCGAGCGCTCAGACCCGAGGAAGCTCTCAAGGTCACTGCGGGAGGCTGACGTCTGCTCGTTTCTGCTCTCTTGACTGAATTGGATGCGAGTGCTTGAGTTTAAACCTGCTGAACTCTCCGTCCCGGGACATGAACGGCTCCAGATGAAGGTGTGAGATCGGCCGCGGGCTGGAGATGGGCCTTTATACACAAACACGATCGTCACATTGACAGAATCTGCTGTGTTTGGCTTCCACACCCTCACTTCTCTCTCATAGTCCATTATCCGTCCTGTCCCATAATTCCCTGGTCTGGGATCTTAAACGGTTTGGATTGGATGCATGACTTTCCACAGCAAATAAGTGTTTTTACTTTAAACGTAGGATATATTTCATACGAAACCTTTGTAGAAGGAAAATAGAAATATAACATTGCAGTGCATCAGGAGCGTTTGACGTCTTGTTGTTTTTCAAGCTCAGATTCTGGCAGTGTTCACCTTTTACTCAATGTCGAATGATTTGACGTTGAACATGTGATCTGTGTAACAGCGCTGATTGCATCTCTCCTCATGATGGATGATGTGTGTTTAT
>NC_067227.1:34113338-34120838 GCF_019924925.1 Ctenopharyngodon idella
ATTTTGATTTATTTCAGAATTTCTATAATAATGTGTAGATTCATTCATTCATTCTAAAGAACTGCACTAACGGAGCAATTTATTAATGAATGAACTGTTAATGAATCACTCAGTTGAATTTAAAATATATTTATTTATTTAAAATGTAAGTAATATTTCGTTATTTATTATACATGTATTAACATATTATTAATTTATGATGAATTAAAATGTAAATTATTTATTTTTTATTTATATTTGATACATTTTAATATAAAATATAAATACACTTTAATAATATTTTTATTTTACTTATTATACATTTATTATTTATTACTCATTTATATTACATTAAAATATAAATATTTATATTTATTTCAGAATTTAAATAATAATATGTAGATTAATTAATTCATTCATTCATTCATTTTAAACAACTGCACTAACCGAGCAATTCTTTAACGAATGAACGGTTAATAAATCCCTCAGTTCATCACATTTTAAATGAATTTAAAACGTATTTATTTATTTAGTCATTATAAAGAACCGAACAAACCTAGTAATTCATTAATGAATGCACATTTAGTGCAGCTCTTTTTAATGAATCACTAAAAACAGTTGAATCAGACTGGAGTTGATTCACTGAATCACATGACTCACAGTGAGTTATCAGGCTTGTTTGAGATGTCAAGAACAATCTGTGCTAGTTTAGTTGCGTCTCGAGTTATGACGATGTCCAGTTACGGATATTAATGTGCGTCAGAGCTTCAGACATTAGTTGAGTTTGTGTACAGCGTTTCTGAATCCGTGTGTGTCCATGTGAGAGATCTGCTGCATCATCTTCTCTTCTGTTTTCTGTCGTTTGTGGATTACTTCACATGCTCATTTAGGGCAGATGCATCTATTTATAAGAGCTGTTGTTCCGCGTCGGTACTTTAATGGCCACATCAGTCCAACAGGAAGAGTAAAAGAGTAGATGGAGTCTAATGGATTTATTGGACCTCCATCAGATCATTAAACATCATCCGGAGCACAAGCTGTCCGTCTGATGGACGCAGATGTGAATGAAGACGTTTCCAAACTTTAGAGTTAGTGATGTGAAGCGTTTGTGTCTGTGAGGGATTGTGGGAAGCGAACAGTCCTGTGTTCATGTGTTTCTGCTGACGTGTGTCTAATTGCAGCGATGGAGATGTAATTGTGTTGAGAAGGTCACAGCAGTTGTCTTCAATTAATGCAGCTCAGACAAAGAGACTCAAATGAGTCATAATGTTCATTTCATTCCCATCACATCCCTCACGGCGGGAAAATGGGATCATCGTGTTCTGTGTCATATCTGCGTCCCTGTTCCTCATAATTGTACTGGGAATTATTGCTCTGATTGATATCTGTGCGTGTGTGTGTGTGTGCTGGGTTTAACTCTGTTCGTCCATTTTGATTTTCCAGAATAACACACATCTGAATATTCAAGAGCAAAACGACTGCTGTATAAAAATATCTGCTTGTTTTGCGTGTCTCTGTGTGAATGAGCGCCGCCATTTTGTGTACTACATACTCAAGTACACGCGACGCTCGTATTGTTTTTAGTGTTTGCCGTCTCACTATCTGAGGACATGAACACACAAACATACTCTGAGAGAACGCGAGAGATCATTTCATCATTTTATTTCAGAAAAACGTTGTTAAATACACTCTGAAACTCAAAGATCTTCACTACAACCCGTCAAAATAAAAGTCCAGACAAAAAAATAAAATAAAAATGAAAGTCCAGTTTTAACTCGAAGAAATTAATTAAATTGTTAAAGTTTTATGCATTCATTTCATTACCACTATTTTTTATAGTATATTTGTATTAAATCTTTTTTTTTTTTTTTGCATGATCTTGTTGTTTTGTCCAGTAGTCACATGTGTAATCAGATCAGATTTAGTCACACTGTTCTGCTGATTGAATCATATTGCAAGAAATCGTGTCTCTTACTAGCTTGTCGAATCGGATCGGTCACAGTCCTCGTCACGCTCCTACAGTAAGAGACGCTTTCAGACTTCCACATTCTCAAAGTCGAGTGTGTGTGTGTTTGTGTTTTTTCAGGGCTCCAGACTGTGATTTAAACAACTTTTGTGACCATTTAAAATGTGAAAAATACAGTAAAAAATGTGAAATATTATTAGAATTTAGAACAGCTGTTTTCTATGTGAATATATACAAACCCGATTCCAAAAAAGTTGGGACACTGTACAAATTGTGAATAAAAAAGGAATGCAATAATTTACAAATCTCATAACCTTATATTTTATTCACAATAGAATATAGATAACATATCAAATGTTGAAAGTGAGACATTTTGAAATGTCATGCCAAATATTGGCTCATTTTGGATTTCATGAGAGCTACACATTCCAAAAAAAGTTGGGACAGGTAGCAATAAGAGGCCGGAAAAGTTCAATGTACATATAAGGAACAGCTGGAGGACCAATTTGCAACTTATTAGGTCAATTGGCAACATGATTGGGTATAAAAAGAGCCTCTCAGAGTGGCAGTGTCTCTCAGAAGTCAAGATGGGCAGAGGATCACCAATTCCCCCAATGCTGCGGCGAAAAATAGTGGAGCAATATCAGAAAGGAGTTTCTCAGAGAAAAATTGCAAAGAGTTTGAAGTTATCATCATCTACAGTGCATAATATCATCCAAAGATTCAGAGAATCTGGAACAATCTCTGTGCGTAAGGGTCAAGGCCGGAAAACCATACTGGATGCCCGTGATCTTCGGGCCCTTAGACGGCACTGCATCACATACAGGAATGCTACTGTAATGGAAATCACAACATGGGCTCAGGAATACTTCCAGAAAACATTGTCGGTGAACACAATCCACCGTGCCATTCGCCGTTGCCGGCTAAAACTCTCTAGGTCAAAAAAGAAGCCATATCTAAACATGATCCAGAAGCGCAGGCGTTTTCTCTGGGCCAAGGCTCATTTAAAATGGACTGTGGCAAAGTGGAAAACTGTTCTGTGGTCAGACGAATCAAAATTTGAAGTTCTTTTTGGAAAACTGGGACGCCATGTCATCCGGACTAAAGAGGACAAGGACAACCCAAGTTGTTATCAGCGCTCAGTTCAGAAGCCTGCATCTCTGATGGTATGGGGTTGCATGAGTGCGTGTGGCATGGGCAGCTTACACATCTGGAAAGGCACCATCAATGCTGAAAGGTATATCCAAGTTCTAGAACAACATATGCTCCCATCCAGATGTCGTCTCTTTCAGGGAAGACCTTGCATTTTCCAACATGACAATGCCAGACCACATACTGCATCAATTACAACATCATGGCTGCGTAGAAGAAGGATCCGGGTACTGAAATGGCCAGCCTGCAGTCCAGATCTTTCATCATAAAGAGGAAGATGCGACAAAGAAGACCTAAGACAGTTGAGCAACTAGAAGCCTGTATTAGACAAGAATGGGACAACATTCCTATTCCTAAACTTGAGCAACTTGTCTCCTCAGTCCCCAGACGTTTGCAGACTGTTATAAAAAGAAGAGGGGATGCCACACAGTGGTAAACATGGCCTTGTCCCAACTTTTTGAGATGTGTTGATGCCATGAAGTTTAAAATCAACTTATTTTTCTCTTAAAATGATACATTTTCTCAGTTTAAACATTTGATATGTCATCTATGTTGTATTCTGAATAAAATATTGAAATTTAAAACTTCCACATCATTCCTTTTTTATTCACAATTTGTACAGTGTCCCAACTTTTTTGGAATCGGGTTTGTAGTAAAATACAATTTATCCCTGTGATCAAAGCTGAATTTTCAGCATCATTACTCCAGTCTTCAGTGTCACATGATCCTTTAGAAATCATTCTAATATGATGATTTGCTGCTCAAGAAACATTTCTGATTATTATCAGTGTTGAAAACTGTTTGGATAATTATATTTAAGCACTTTCAAATCCATCCTCCATAAAGCTGACTGTAATCGTGAGATGATCGGACTGTGTCTAATGTCCGGTCGTTTCTGCTGTTGTCCCGTTTGAGACTCATTCCGGATCGCACACGTCATTCGGAAGGAATTCCACCGATGCCGTTAATGAATGTCGTGTCGGCTCGCAGTGGACTGTGGGTAATAGTGTGTGTGTGCGGTTTAGGGACGTCCGCTTTGATGTGGCTTTTATGAGGCGCTGTCGACTGAGTCACGGTCACATGCTCAGACGGACGGCTGACCCGCGCTGTGCTTTAATGAGATCAAAGCGGCGCTCTGCGTTCGGACCACCTTCATGAAGACAGTGGACTGAGCGTTTCTCATCCTCACAGAAACAAATCATTCACACTTCTGCCTTTGTCTTCATTAATTTTTCTAATTTGATATTTACAGTAAATAATGCTGAAATACATGTTGTTCAGGAGTGTGTTGAGTGTGTTGAATGACAGTTTAAGATACAATTGTTCAGACACATTTAACATGTTTAACAGTCACCCGACACACACACACACACACACACACACACACACACACTTGAGTCTAATGAGCTGTTATCTGTCAGCGTGTTGGTAAAACAGGCCCGTTTGAATTTCGCACGCATTCATGCGTTTTCTCATCACATCCCATGTTTTATTTAGTGGTTTTGTGTTTAATTGGAGTGTTTCTGAGGCTTTTTGATTGTCATCTGCAGGAGGAACATCAGCATGTTTCTACAGTCATCCGTCCGTGAGACTTTAATGAATTTGAGGGAACGTGGTGTTTTGAGTTATAAATGCAGAATGAGATTCAAACCCTCTGACAGAACACGTGCCGTTTGGTGATGGTTCTTTGCAAACTTTCATTATATATATATGCATATGTAAATACGTATATGTGTAATATAGTGCTGTCAAAATGAACGCAGTAATGTATACAATCAATAACGAATTTTTAGATAAAATAAAACATACACAAACCTGTATTTTACTGAAGACATCAACAGCACCAACAGAGCTGCACTGCTCTCTCCTGAAGAGGTCGCAAAAAAGCCCACGATAAATAACTCAACCCCTGGGTTGTTACGTCTGACCCAGGATCTGGGTTACACAAAAACTACCCAAACTCTGGGTTGTTACGCCTGACACAGGATCAGGGTAACACAAAAACTACCCAAACACTGGGTTGTTACGCCTGACCCAGGATCAGGGTAACACAAAAACTACCCAAACACTGGGTTGTTACGCCTGACCCAGGATCAGGGTAACACAAAAACTACCCAAACACTGGGTTGTTACGCCTGACCCAGGATCAGGGTAACACAAAACCAACCCAAACACTGGGTTGTTACGCCTGACCCAGGATCAGGGTAACACAAAAACGACCCAAACACTGGAAAAATAACCCCAAAAAATGACCCCAAAGGCTCAAACCAGGAACTATGTGTTTATTATGACAGTGTTTATTTTGTTATAATAATATGCAAAATATTTATTTATGTGTCTTATGTAAAAATATGTTTTTATTCTATTTTTATTTATAATATCTTACGTCATAATGCCTCCTTTATGGTCTATATATTTCAATATGTGGATCGAAAATATTTCCCTCAGTATGAGTCTGATTTCCCATAGAAGATCAGCAGGCGTTTATCAGTTTATGTAGTAACTGTAGATGATGTCACCGGTGTATGTTTACAAACTAAAACGCACTCCTGCATCCATCCTCTGTGTGTGTGTGTGTGTGTGTGTGTGTGTGTGTGTGTGTTGACTTACACATCATAATGATGTACAGCGGCGAATAATAAACGATGAAGCTCTGCTGTTCTCCTGGGGAGGATCCTGATTATCAGTTTAACAATCAACATCACGAATCACCGTCCCTCCGGGAGACACGATACGCCCATGAATATTTATATCTCATTATTGTTATCATAACTCACGCTAATCAAAACCTCTCTGTGTCTCTCTCCATGTATCGTGACGGCGGCTGGTGCTTCACGGGTTCTTGACCTCCTCGTCCTCCTCGTCCTCCTCATCCTCAGGTAAAAGAGCTTCAGATGCTTCAGACTCGAGTGCGGCTCATGTTCAGTCAGTATCAGTGCTTGTGGATCTGCTCAGATCAGGTTACAGGCTTGTTTTGAGTCCTTCATTTGTTTGTTTTTGGCACAAAGCAGATATTTTGGACTGTAGAGCAGAAACCAGATGATCTGAAGTGACTCACGCTGACAAACATCGAGTCTGTCTCCATGTCAGTATTTAGGGGATTTTTCCCTCTTCAGATCATAAATCAGGTTTAGGGTTCCCATTAAAACTCTGATTTAAAAGGCCACATTCATGGATCATGATGATTATAGTTCTGCTCTGATTCATTGGCTGGTTTTCCTCATTCAGACCTCAGGATGGTTTTGGCTTCATTAGAGGCGTTTTGCACACGGAGAACTTTAATCGTTCATTGGCTAAATGTTGTGGGAACCATGTAGATGTTGCTGGATGGGAAGTATTTATGATGTCCGGGTTCATTCATCATAATATGTACAGAGAGATGTTTATGTGCAGTAATCATATTTTATATGAAGAGAGTCGGAGGTGAGATGGAGGTGTGGATGAGGCTCGATTGAGCATCTGGAGCCATTTTCTTCATCTTCAACTGCTATTTTCTTATTTTCTAGCTTAAGAATATAAAAAGATATTTATGAATATCTTATCTTGTTTATATATATATTTCATCTTAGATGTTTCATTCATTTTATGGGTTTGTTTATTGGTTTATTATTACTCAGGATCAGAGCCGCCATACAATCAGATTACACTGAAGACTGTCATTTTCTTGATGGTCAAAATAAAATAAAATTTGCACTTAAGAATATTCTTATGAACTTCTTAGAATTTTTAGATTTTGTTACATTAAATATTTAATAGATTAAAAGAAATATTATAAATAAAAACAATATTATAATTGTAATATAATGTAATATAATAAATTAAAATAATATGTATACATAAAATAATAAAAAAATGAAAAATATTACTAATTTTTGAATTATAATAATACATAGGAAAAATATAATTATAAATAAAACATTTTAGAACGTCTTAATTTTTCAAGAATTGGACGTAGGACTTCTTACAATTTTTAGATGTAATAAATTTACATTTTTATATAATATAATTAAAAGTCCATAAATATATATATATATATATATATATATTATACTGTATATATATAATATGAACTACTTATAATTTTTAGATTTAAGAAATTTACTGTAGTAAATTTAATTAAATAAAATGTGCTTATATTTATTTTATATTATGTATTTTATAGACCTTAAAATAAATAAAAATAAAAATAATAAAAAGCTATATAATATAGATATAATATAGAATTTAATAGAAAATCTATCTATCTATCATATTTGATAACGAGAATATTTCAAGAATTGCACTTAGGAATGTTCTTACAAGA
Organism: Ctenopharyngodon idella; assembly: GCF_019924925.1. Taxonomy (NCBI): domain Eukaryota; kingdom Metazoa; phylum Chordata; class Actinopteri; order Cypriniformes; family Xenocyprididae; genus Ctenopharyngodon; species Ctenopharyngodon idella. The sequence continues at coordinate 34,120,739 of NC_067227.1, forward strand.
ATGATCTTACAAAAGATGTTTTGGTCTGTTTTTATTATTATTAATCATAGAAGTAATACACAATGGCAACGTTTGCATGCAACATAATAATGCATTATTA
>NC_067227.1:34130838-34233338 GCF_019924925.1 Ctenopharyngodon idella
TGTTTTGATGGCGGTCGAGTGCATGTTGTGTGCGAGGTCTGCTGTGATGTGTGCCGGTCCTGTGGAGACCTCCGTCTGCGGGAGGTGAGGCTTATCCCTCCGTTTATCTGACGTCCAAATGAGAGACTCCAGCTGAAGGACGTTATGGATTATGATAAGGAGCTCGTCTCAAGATGTGCAAATGACGCGTGCGCTGATGGCATGCGGTGACCCTTCAGTGTTTGTTTGCTCGTTCTGTCGTCAGTCCGACTGTGTCGGAGAATAGAAAATATTCCAAGGACACGGAAAACATGCAGCTGGATCATGATGGTGATCCTAGATTGAATTTACGCACACACACACACACACACACACACACACACACACACACACGCACACACACTGTGTTCATGGGCACTAACTATAAAACTTCTGCATTTAATCATTTGATGAACAGACTCACACTGAGATTCATGGATCATTTCACTCTAGTGTGGTTTTGTAAAGTTTATCATTTGGGAATTTGTAAGATTTATTGGTTTACAGCTGGTTTTTGAGTTGATGGAAAAGTTAATAATTCAAAACGAAGTTAATTTAAAATGAAAATAAATAAATAACTGATTAAATATTCAAATACTAGTACTAAGATTTTATTTTATATTTTATTTGTTTAGCTGCATCATAAATGACTAAATGAATAATTAAATTAATTAAAAGTAATAAATGATTTATTCATTCATTTATTTAGTCAATAAATAAATACATTAGTTAATATTTAAATTATTTATTTAATAAATTATTTATTCATTCATTGTCATTTATTTAATAAATAATTATTTATTTAATTAGTAAATTATGATGCCGCTTAAACGATCATCATTAACAATCACTCTGGATTTTTTGAGTTGATGGAAAAAGTTAATAATAATTAATTAAACCATAAAATGTAAAATAAAAACAAATAAACAATCAAAATAAAACTTATTAAATACTAATACTAAAAAGATTTTATTGTATATTTTATTTGTTTAGCTGCATAATAAATGACTAAATGAATAATTAAATAAATTACTAAATTATTTATGAAATAAATGATTTATTCATTTAAGAAATAAATATTATTTAAATTTATTTATTTCAATTATTTTATTTCATTATTTAATTATTAAATAATTAAGTTAATAATTAATTAAACCATTAAATGTAAAATAAACAATCAAAATAAAACTGATTAAATATTAAAATACTAATACTAAAAATATTGTATTTTATATTTTATGTTTAGCTGCATAATAAATGACTAAATAATTAAATTGCTAAATAAAGTCAATAAATAAATTATTTAAATTTAATTATTTATTTAATAAATTATTCATTTATTTATTTAGTCATTTATTAAATAAATAAATAAATGAGTCATTTATTCAATTAGTTAATTATGATTCATTAATAATCACTCATCCATAATCTTTTGAGTTGATGGAAAAAAGTTAATGTTTAAACCATAAAATGTAAAATAAAACAAACAAACAAACAAACAAAATAAAACTGATTAAATACTAAAATACTAAATACTAATACTACAAATATTTTAATAAATTAATAATGTATTTATTTAACAATTTATTAAATAATTTAATCATTTATTCACTAAGTAATTTATGATGCAACTAAACAAATACAAATATTAAATACTAGAAAATGTTAATATTGATCATCTATTGGTTTTCAGCTATAAAATGAAAATAATTATCACCTTATCAGTATCGGGCAGAAATTTTAATATTGTGTATTAATAATAAAAAATATTTGTGAATTCTGCTATTTTATGTTAGTCATTTACTTAACAAACAAATAAATAAATAGCTTTGTCATAAGACAGTTAACCGACATGGAAAACCATGAATATGTAAATGTGTTGTTAAATTATTGAAATATTAACAAGAACATATTTTAGCTCAAAGGGGTTCAGCTGATGAAAAAGAAAATCGAAAATCACTGATTTACTGATTTTTCCTGGTGGTTTTCATCATTCAAACTCAGTCAACAGCAGTAACATTTACATCCTGAACTGTGATTTCAATATTTAATAGTTTAACAGTCGAAGGTTAAAGTTGCTGCTCGTCTGAACTCAACCTGGTGAATTAGTAAAGCTGCTTTCACAGTGACTGAATGAAACTTCTCGTTTCAGAAGCGTCCCTTCATTACTGCGGTAAAGTAAGAAGCTGCAGCCGTAACGGATGAATCCGTTTCCTGAAGTTGAATCATTTGTTAAGTGATCTACAGAAGCTCAATTAAAGCAGAACCTTTCATGGCGGATCACTTTCTCTCCCAAGCCAGAAATCAATTGCCTTCAGTCCTAGAATGCAGTGAAATTGAAATTACACATGACACACACACACACACACACACACGCTCACACACACTCATCTATCTATTCCAGCATAATTCTCTCTTTGCATATTTAGCGCTTCAGTCGGAGGCAGACGTGTGTTTGTCGCGGCTCTTTGTGTCTGGTGTCACACCTCACGGCGAGAGATTCACAGTTTAATTTATTTAGATGAAATTGTGCATTTTGTCCTGCTGTGAAATAATTTGCCATATTCGCCCACTTTTAAAAGGCGTCTCGGCGTTTGTGCTGAATGTGAATGTGTGGGGAACAGGAAGCCAGCGTCGGGCTGCGGTCACGTGACTCCTCCTGAAGTGACATCATACTGGAGGTAATAAAGGGAGATATTTTCTTTTAAACAATTCTCTGTTTAAGGACTACAACAAACGGCTGGTAGGGACTACAATGAGCTTCTTCCTGGGTTAGTGACATCACAAACCCCCAAATTTACATAAACCACGCCCCCGAGAACACACAACAAAGGGGGTGAGGCCATGTTGGGCTGCTTTAGAGAAGAGGAAGAGTTGTTGTTGTAAATGCCGTCATTTTACGCCGGACTGCTTCACAAACGAGGGTCAATTCAACACAAAAGATTAACATGAAGAAACAAAAGTTGTAACTTCTTCCTGAGTCTCTCCATCAGTGTCGACTCCGGTTTGAACAATGTAAGGCTGAACACCGTTACTGACAATCCTCATTTTGGCTGCGTGAGATTCTCCAGCTTTGTTGTTGTTGAGCGACCGAAGCGCGAGCTGTTAAAGCTCCGCCCTCTTCTGGAAAGGGGGCGGGAGCAGCAGCTCATTTGCATTTAAAGGGACACATACAAAAACGGTGTGTTTTTGCTCACATCCAAATAGGGGCAAATTTGACAAGCTATAATAAATGATCTGTGGGGAATTTTGAGCTGAAACTTCACAGACACATTCTGGGGACACCAGAGACTTATATTACATCTTGTGAAAGGGGCGTTATATGTGCCCTTTAAACTGTATTTAATGAACGACGGCAGACTTGAGGATGTTTGCCGGTTCTTTTGAGATGTTTCGAGTCTCTCATGACTTTGGTTATCATCTCTTGTCCTTCTCCACAGTGTTGCATATATCAAAATTCCCTTCGATTTCATCTGTCCTTTCGGGCGAAGTCTTGAGTGTAAATATTTGCGGTTTGTCTGTAATCTGCTGAACGCTGCTCAGACGCACACAGTGATGCTGTGATCTGAATACAGATGGGAAGACGTCTCGTTTAGAAGGACACTGTTGCATGGACGACCTCAGCTGACCTCTGAGTGAACGTCTGTGGCTGTTTTTATGGTTACCTGGCAGCAAATGTTCTTGTTATGCTGGGATTTTCTGAGTCTGGTTTCGGTTAATGAAGTCTGAGGAACTTACTGCCGCTGGAGATGGAGAAAGACTCTTGGATCACACATATCTCATGTTAAGATGGTGCTGAAGTTTGATTTAGTGTTGGACCTTGTGAGAAGCGTTTTGGAGAGCAGATGTTTCAGGGAGGGTTTGATAGATTCCACACTCATACTGAAATGATTAACACTGTTTTTTGATTAGTGATGTTTAAGTCAAGCATCACTTGTAATAGTGCTCATAGTGATTGAAGGAGGGACCCAAGGCATGTCTAGAGAGCAGCATATCACAGAGACTTGAGTGTGCTGTCAATCACACAGAACACCATAGCAACACCTTGGCAACCAGAACACCATAACAACACCCTGGCAACCATCCAGAATGTCATAGCAACAGGATAGCAGCACCCTAGCAACCAGCTAGAACACCATAGCAACTGTATAGCAATGCTGTGGCAGTTACCCAATACACAATAGCAATGCCCTGGCAGCCATCCAGAACACCATAGCAACACCCTGGAAACCAGCCAGAACACCATAGCAATGCCCTGGCAATCACTCAGAACACCATAGAAACACCCTGGCAACCATCCAGAACATCATAGCAACCACATATCAACACCCTAGCAAGCAGCCCGAACAGCATAGCGACTGTATAGCACTGTGGTGGCAGTTACCCAATGTACAATAGCAACTGCATAGCAACACCCTGGCAACCAGCCAGAACAGCATAGTAACTGCATAGCAACACCCTGGCAATCAGCCAGATGACCATAACAATTGAATAGCAACACCCTGGAAACCACCCATCACATAATAGCAACCACGTAGGAATGTCCTGGCAAGCAGCCAGAGCACCATAGCAACCACATAGTGACACCCTGGCAACCTTTCAGAACACCATAGCAACACCCTGGCAACCAGCCAGAACAATATAGTAACTGCATAGCAACTCCCTGTCAACCAGCCAAAAAAACGCAGCAACTGCATAATGCCATCCTGGCAGTGGCAACCAACCAGAACACCATAGCAACACCCTGGCAACCAGCCAGAACACCAAAGCAAATGCATAGCAACACTTCGGCAACCAGCCAGAACAGCATAGTAACTGCATAGCAACGCCCTGGCAACCAGCCAGAAAACCACAGCAACTGCATAACAACATCCTGGCCATGGCAACCACCCAGAACACCATAGTAACCAGCCAGAACACCAAAGCAATTATATAGCAACACTGCAGCAACCAGCCAGAACAATATAGTAACTGCATAGCAACACCCTAGCAACTGACCAGAAAATAACAGCAAATGTATAACAACATCCTGGCACTGGCAACCACCCAGAACACCATAGCAACCGCATAGCAACACCCTGGAAACAACCCATCACATAATATCATCCACCCATAACATTATAGCAATTACACAAATGTCAACTGAGACTCCTTAAAACTTCAGCTAGTCATTTCCATTATAGAGTTGAGAGACTATTGGGGATATTTGTACTTTTTAAAAATGTATTTGTGTCACTGCAGGATTATTTAAAGTCTTGATGTTGTTTTTGAGCTCTGCTAGAACAGGTTTTCCTGCTTTAATGTTGATTATTTTCCTCATATTCTCCATTGTTCAGCTCCTCTCTTCCCAGTCTGTCAGTAACGCTCTGTTTAGTTCCTGTCTCTATGAAGCCCCTCCTTCTGAAAAGCACAGTGTGCTCTGATTGGACAGCTGGAGCAGTGTGTTGTGATTGGTGTTTGGGAAATGTCCCGCCCCTTACCATAACCGCCAGTTTCAACACACTATTAACTAACTCAACCAGGCCCCGCCCCTTTATTCTGCAAATTAATTATTTAAATGAGGAATATTGTGACGTGATGTAAAATGGTGAAACACCTAAATACAAACTTTGAAGTTTAAATTGACTACATGGACTCATTATGTAAGAACTGAGGGCTGTTTTATAGGAGCTCGTTCAGGTTTCTCAGTATCTCATTCGTTCAGTTATTTACCTCAACAGTGTGACAAACAGAACGCTTAGAAAGAGACTTAATTGTAATTAATGATGATTGCAATCACCAGCAGCAGTGTGTGTGTGTGTGTGTGTGCGCTCGCGGCCCTCACTTAGGTGTGATTATCACAATCATTATCGTAATTAGTATTACTGCTATTTACACTCCAGCAATTAACACCATTCAATGGCTTTCCTAATGCTTTTCGTGAGCGTGTTATTTGGCTGAAGTCGTTCCGGTGTGTATTAAAGAGGTCCTTGATTATGATTTCACTTTTTTAACTTTAGTTAGTGTGTAATGTTGCTGTTTGAGCATAAACAACATCTGCAAAGTTACAGCGCTCAAAGTTCAATGCAAAGAGAGATATTTTCTTTTACAGAAATTGCTTTTTAACGGCTGGTAGGGACTACAACGAGCTTTTTTCCGGGTTAGTGACATCACAAACCCTAAAATTTACATAAACCCCGCCCCCGAGAACACACAACAAAGCAGATGAGGCCATGTTGGGCTGCTTTAGAGAAGAGGAAGAGTTGTTGTTGTAAATGCCGTCATTTTACGCCGGACTGCTTCACAAACGAGGGTCAATTCAACACAAAAGATTAACATGACGGCACATGCTAGTGGATGAGTTGAATCAACTCCACAGCAACTACATAAATTTATCCACTAACCATTCAGAAACGTCTAAAAGTTGTAACTTCTTCCTGAGTCTCTCCATCAGTGTCGACTCCGGTTTGAACAATGTAAGGCTGAACACCGTTACTGACAATCCTCATTTTGGCTGCGTGAGATTCTCCAGCTTTGTTGTTGTTGAGCTGTTAAAGCTCCGCCCTCTTCTGGAAAGGGGGCGGGAGCAGCAGCTCATTTGCATTTAAAGGGACACACACAAAAACGGCGTGTTTTTGCTCACACCCAAATAGGGGCAAATTTGACAAGCTATAATAAATGATCTGTGGGGGATTTTGAGCTGAAACTTCACAGACACATTCTGGAGACGCCAGAGACTTATATTACATCTTGTAAAGGGGCATTATAGATCTCCTTTAATAACTGAAATGACATTGTTTGTCTGTGTTTTCACTTTGCTGTAGTTTACTTTCGGTGTAAAATAGCAGGGAAGTGTTTGTCTGATTGGGTTTGAGAGATTTCCCCTCTGTGTTCCAGTCATCATGTAGAACAAATCTGAGCAAAGCTTGCCGGAATTGAAAAGCTCTGCCTCGCGCCGGGCTTGAATTAGTTTATTAGCATCTTAGAAAATCCACTTTTAAATCCATTTTTGGTGGGAAATGAGCTTCTGGGGAAAGATACTTTATACGCTTTTGATGATAAGTCAGACGGTGGATTTCAGCTCGTTCTTTGGGATGCGTCTGTTAAAAATAAATGCTTATTTTCAATTGTGTATTGAAAGCATCTTTTCTCCAAATTAGACGCATTTTATAGCGGATTCCCGGGCGTATTTCCAGTCTGATGCAGCACACAAACCTGGAAAACAGACGAGAGAAGAACTCTTCAGTTTGAGTTAATTACTAATGCAGCACGTTAAAATAAATTTAAAGTTTATAAACTCCACATTTCCAGTGATCATATCCGCTCATGCTGAAGCGTTCTCCTCATTTATTGACGTTACTGTAATGCTTGAATGTTTTAAAATCATATCAGGCATTAATTTTTCTACATTTTTCTCTTTATGGCCCGTATAAAGTGATCTAACCGTTCAGGAAAGACACATTCTTCCTTCCACATCCAGGTAGAAACAACAGCGTTACTGTTCAAGACATGTCAGGGCTTTTACAGTTGTGACGCACGTCATTCTGCCGTTTAACGCAGATTGGCTGCAATATTTATATTTTTTTTTATTGCCCATAAAAATGCAAGTTTTCGTTGGACAACAAATCAGAGTTTCATGGCATCTCGTACGGTATTAATGAAGGCAGGTATTTCAGAGAGAAACTGTAAGTGATATTAAATAAACGTATGTGAGCCAAACACAGTCTGGAATGAAATGAACTTTATGGTCACTGGAAAAAGACAAACATGAATGTATTTTTGCCCCCTTGCTGTATTTTTCTTAGCAACGAATATTCCTCTTTTCTTCTGAAGAGACGCCATATATGTGTAATGACACACGAGAACTGAGCTTTATTTCCCGTTGACCTTGTGTTAGTGAAGTCTCGGCTGTTTTCATTCTCTTTTTTCTCTCCAAACTGAATTGAATGATTTTTTATTTCAGTTTATTTTATAGTTTAGTTTAGTTCCCGTTGACCTTGTGTTAAAAATCATGGCCATTTTTATTCTCTTTTTCCTCACCAAACTGAAGTGAATGATTTTTAATTTTATTTTAGTTTACTTCAGTTTTGAGTTTAGTTTAATTTTAGTTTTAAGTTTATTTTTTATTTTATTATTATTATTGTTTTATTTTATTTTATTTTATCAGATTTAAATTTAGTTTAGTTTTATGTTTAGTTTATTTCCAGTCGACTTTGTCTTAGTAATGCCTTGGCCATTTTTATTCTATATTTCACCCCAAACTAAATTAAATGATTTTATTTTATTTTATTTTATTTATCAGATTTAAATTTAGTTTAGTTTTAAGTTTAGTTTCTTTCTAGTTGATTTTGTCTTAGTAATGCCTTGGCCATTTTAATTCTATTTTTCATGCCAAACTGAATTAAATGATTTATTTTATTTTATTTATTTATTTATTTTTAATTATTAATTAATTTATATTTTATATATATATTTATTTCATTGTATTTTTTTTATTTTTTTATTTTATTAGTTTTGTTTAGTTTAGTATTAAATTGAGTTAAGATTTTAAGTTTAGTTTATTTCCAATTGACTCTGTCTTAGTAATGCCTTGGCCATTTTTATTCTATATTTCACCCCAAATTATTTTATTTTATTTTATTTTATTTTATTTTATTATCAGATTTAAATTTAGTTTAGTTTTAAGTTTAGTCTATTTCCAGTTGACTTTGTGTTAGTGATGCCTTGGCCATTTTTATGTAAAAAAAATGGCTCAAGTACTTCATTAACATGCAAAATTTTATTTTAGTTCACTTTAGTTTCAAGTTTAGTTCAATTTTAGTTTTAAGTTTAGATTGATTTATTTTATTGTTGTTTGTTGTGGGGTTGTTAGAGATGTCTTGGCTTTTTTTATTTTATTTTGTCAGATTTAAATTTAGTTTAGTTTTAAGTCTTTGTCTTAGGGATGCCTTGGCCATTTTTATTCTATTTTTCACGGCAAACTGAATGAAATGATTTATTTTATTTTATTTTATTTTTTTTTACTTTGTCTTAGTAATGCCTTGGCCATTTTTATTCTCCCATTATTTCACCCCAAACTAAATTATTTTATTTTATTTTATTTTTTAATTAATTAATTAATTAATTAATTAAGATTTTTATAGATATTTATTTTATTTTATTGTATTTTTTTACTTTGTCTTAGTAATGCCTTGGCCATTTTTATTCTATATTTCACCCCAAACTAAATTATTTATTTAATTTTATTTTATTAATTAATTAATTAATTAATTTATATTTTTATATATATTTATTTTATTTAATTGTATTTTTTGTATTTTATTTTATTATTTTAGTTTAGTTTAGTATTAAATTGAGTTAAGATTTAAATTTAGCTTATTTCCAGTAATGCCTTGGCCATTTTTATTCTCCCATTATTTCATCCTAAACTAAATTAAATGATTTTATTTTATTTTATTATTTTATTTGATCAGATTTAAATTTAGTTTAGCTGTAAGTTTAGTTTATTTCCAGTTGACTTTGTCTTAATAATGCCTTGGCCATTTTTATGTAAATCTGAGCTCAAGTACTTGATTAACATGCAGCGCTGTGACATCATCACCTTGACTCGTGGTGTGGCAGTGAACGGCTGCGCATTATAATCCGTTCTTAACTCAGATTGAGAGTTTTGTGTCATCACGGGTCCAGTGGAGGTGGATTGAGTGGGCGGGTCACTGACTGACTGCCTGTGATATCACCATGAATATTAATTAGGTCATGCTGACATTGTAACTTTACTGGGCTGTCCATTAAAATGACCTAATTAATATTCATGAGCCAACCCTTCACCATGGGTTTGTTTATTCAGCTCCTGTATGAATGTACTTGTTGTCTTTAGTGCCATCAATGAAATATTTTTACATTTGCCCTTGAGATATTGGGACTGTAGTGCTAAATTATGACTGAAAATAAATTTATTAAAAAGTGTATGTATTTTACTGTAAATGAAGAGAGGAAGAAGCAGAACTTTTTTTGTTGTTCTTCAAGAAAAACATCGTAGCTGGATGATTATGAAGCTAATAGATTCAGATTTATGTTCTTATGAGTGTCATCGTGTCTGATAACACAAACCGTGGTGATAAAGGGTTTCCTAGGCCTCATTTTCATCAGTAAATAGATTTAGTGTGATGTGAGATTCAATTTCCTGCTGCTAAGAAGCAAAATGAACATGTTTATTCAGCGTTTGTGTGTTTGTGTGTTTGTTGAGGGACACGTTACAAGCTCTGTGTGTTTAATATATAGTTTAGTTTATTTCCAGTTGACCTTGTGTTAGTGATGCCTTGGCTATTTTTATTCTTTTTTCATCCCCAAACTGAATTGAATGATATATATTTTTTTTCACTTCACTTTATTTTATGTAAATTTTGTTTAGTTTTAAATTCAGTTTATTTCCAGTTGACTTTGTGTTAGTGATGCCTTGGTCATTTTTATTCTGAATTTTATTTTATTTTATTTTATTTTATTTTATTTTATTTTATTTTATTTTATTTTATTTTATTTTATTTTATTATTTTATTTTATTTTAGTAATTTTAAATTTAGTTTATTTCCAGTTGACTTTGTGTTAGTGATGCCATTTTTTTTGGACCATTTTTATTCTGAATTTTATTTTATTTTGTTTTATTTTTTCATTTCATTATTTCATTTCATTTCATTGTATTATTTTATTTTATTTTATTTTATTTTGGTTATTTTAAATTTAGTTTAGTTTATTTCCAGTTGACTTTGTCTTAGTGATGCCTTGGTCATTTTTATTCAGAATTTTAATTTAATTTAATTTAATTTAATTATTTTAGTTTAGTTTAGTAATTTTAAATTTAGTTTATTTCCAGTTGACTTTGTGTTAGTGATCCCATTTTTTTTAAAACATTTTTATTCTGAATTTTATTTTATTTTAGTTTACTTTTTCATTTCATTTCATTGTATTATTTTATTTTTTATTTTATTTCATTATTTTGTTTCATTTCATTATATCATTTCATTTCATTGTATTATTTTATTTTGTTTTATTATTTTCTTTTCTTTTATTTATTTTATTTTATTTTAGTAATTTTAAATTTAGTTTAGTTTATTTTCAGTTGACTTTGTGTTAGTGATGCCTTGGCCATTTTTTTATTTTATTTTATTTTATTTTATTTTATTTTAAATTTAGTTTAGTTTATTTCCAGTTGACTTTGTGTTAGTGATGCCTTGGCCATTTTTATTTTATTTTATTTTATTTTATTTTATTTTATTTTATTTTATTTTATTTTATTTTATTTTATTTTATTTTATTTTATTTTATTTATTTTATTTTATTTATTTATTTTATTTTATTTTATTTTATTATTTGTCTCTAGGTGCAGTAGAGTCATTTAATGGCGATGTGTGTGAGTTTTGATCTCCTGCTCTGTTTCAGGAGGTCACTCTCTTGAGGAAAAGCCGCTCAGATCAGGGTTGTTAGTGTGACCGCAGGGAATGTGTCAGTGAGTTTCGGCGTGTAATTAGTCCAGTGTCATTCCAGTGGAAAAGCTCTTTTAAACCCATGGATTGAACAAACAGAGCACTTTGAAGTGTTCTTCGTCGGGTCAGAGTTTAGTGGATGTTCCTCCTGCTGCGGCGGTCGACCACCTGCAGATCCCAGTCAATCACAGCCAGTCTGACGGGTCAATTCAACCCATAGTTCGACTGAAATGTGTTATTGTGGACGGGTAAATGTCTACAGAAGTCTGTTTAGTTGGACTGTGAGGCCGTTGAGTAGATGTTCATGTGTTCAGATCTCCCAGAAGGAGAAAACGCTCAGATCTCTGCTGAGACGAACATGAGCCGCTTTGAGACGTCACGTGTGTTTTATCTGCTGTCTGTTCGTTACGTCGGTGTGTTCCTGTGGGTGAATCTCCTCAGGTTTTCAGTGTTTGTGTTGTCTTCAGTGGGTGGAGATGGATGAGGATGAAGGACGGTCCCTCTGATCTGAACACAGGAAATGGGTTTCACAGTTACAGGAAGTGGCTCTTAAAGTGGTAGAAACACAGAGCAGCTGGATACTATTGGTCAAAAGTGACAGTGAAGACATTTATAATGTTACAAAAGATTTTACTTCAAATAAATGCTGTTCTTCTTTCTATTCATCAAAGAATCTTGATTCATCATATTAGAATGATTATTGAAGGATCATGTGACACTGAAGACTGGAGCAATGATGCTGAAAATTCAGTTTTGATCACAGGAATAAATTACACTTTACAATATAATCACATAGAAAACTTTTTGATCAAATAAATGCAGCCTTGGTGAACATTTTTAGGTGAACTATCCCTTTAAGATCTCCTGGCTTCTGCACAGTGTGATAAATTATTTCCAGAATCTGTTAAACAAAACTTCTGTGCCTGATATAAACGTACTTTGATATGAATTGATTACCTGTAAAAGTGTAAAACACATCCATAATTGTACGTTTAGCAGCTTGTGATCAGAGCGTTGCGGTCGGGTCTGAATCTCTGGAGGCACATGGAAGCGTTTAGAGCGGGTAACGCGCCTCTTCATGCCAGTATGTCAGACATTTGGTGGGAATTTTGTCGCTTTATGGAAAGTTGCAGATTGAACGGCGCCCTGAGATGTCACGAATGACGGATTGGTTTTCCTGGTGGCCCGTAGCGAATGTTTCTGGCTCTGTTCTGTTGCCAGGAAAAGAGCCGTCCTGCCAAAGACGCCACGGTACAGCGTTTCAGTCTCTAAAGGATTCATCACTGAGCAGAGCCTGTGCTTTCCTCAGGTTTTCAGCCGTGGTTTGTGTCAAGTAGTCAGAATGAACAAAATGCACATCTTTAGTTTCTAGTTTATTATTATAACACTGTGTTTTTAGTGGACCACTTTGAATAAAATGGCAAAAAGGCCAAAAATACATCAGAAATATGAAAACAGCTTAATGTCAGATTGTAATCGCACACATATTCAATCCAAAACTATTAACTATTTGCATCTGTTTGATTTTATCTCTCATGAAAAGGTTGCACAAAGCCTGCAGTAAATAATTCAACCCCTGGGTTGTTACGTCTGACCCAGGATCAGGGTAACGCAAAAACTACCCAAACACTGGGTTGTTAAGTCTGACCCAGGATCTGAGTAACACAAAACTACCCAAACACTGGGTTGTTACGTCTGACCCAGGATCAGGGTAACACAAAACTACCCAAACACTGGGTTGTTACGTCTGACCCAGGATCTGGGTAACACAAAAACTACCCAAACACTGGGTTGTTACGTCTGACCCAGGATCAGGGTAACACAAAAACTACCCAAACTCTGGGTTGTTACGTCTGACCCAGGATCTGGGTAACACAAAAACGACCCAAACGCTGGGTTGTTACGTCTGACCCAGGATCTGGGTAACACAAAAACGACCCAAACGCTGGGTTGTTACGTCTGACCCAGGATCAGGGTAACACAAAAACTACCCAAACACTGGGTTGTTACGTCTGACCCGGGATTAGGGTAAGGCAAAAACTACCCAAACACTGGGTTGTTACGTCTGACCCAGGATCTGGGTAACACAAAAACTACCCAAACACTGGGTTGTTACGTCTGACCCAGGATCAGGGTAACACAAAAACTACCCAAACACTGGGTTGTTACGTCTGACCCAGGATCTGGGTAACACAAAAACTACCCAAACTCTGGGTTGTTACGTCTGACCCGGGATCAGGGTAAGGCAAAAACTACCCAAACACTGGGTTGTTACGTCTGACCCGGGATTAGGGTAAGGCAAAAACTACCCAAACACTGGGTTGTTACGTCTGACCCAGGATCTGGGTAACACAAAAACGACCCAAACACTGGGTTGTTACGTCTGACCCAGGATCAAGGTAACACAAAAACTACCCAAACTCTGGGTTGTTACGTCTGACCCAGGATCTGGGTAACACAAAAACGACCCAAACGCTGGGTTGTTACGTCTGACCCAGGATCTGGGTAACACAAAAACGACCCAAACGCTGGGTTGTTACGTCTGACCCAGGATCAGGGTAACACAAAAACTACCCAAACACTGGGTTGTTACGTCTGACCCGGGATTAGGGTAAGGCAAAAACTACCCAAACACTGGGTTGTTACGTCTGACCCAGGATCTGGGTAACACAAAAACTACCCAAACGCTGGGTTGTTACGTCTGACCCAGGATCAGGGTAACACAAAAACTACCCAAACACTGGGAAATTTCATATGCAATTCAAATATGTAAATCTTAAATTTAGTTATAAAGTGTTTTGCAGACAGTTGCTGCAGTATTGACACATTTAACAGATGTGATTTAAAGACAGAGCCAAAGTTTGTTCAGTAAAACACTGTTTAACCGAGGCATGTACCATTTTTGTGTACTTTTACACCCCTAATTCATGACATTGTGATTGTAGTGCAGGTGCATGCTGGGAGACTGATCTCAGACGGCAGTATGACGTGTGTTTATATTCTGATCCAGTCAGGTCATGTGTCTCTGTAGATGTTTGATGGTGACGTCTTCCTGTGACAGACAGCGGTTCACTGTTTCCCGCTCACGTTCACTCAGACTCGACAGTAACCGTGCCCTCGTTAGTGGATCTCTCGGGGAGTTTGGTAGTTAGTCAAACGAGGCCTGTAACTCCTGATTGCATGATGTCATTGAACGAGTCTGTGGTCTCTGGAAAGTTTTACTGGAGAAGTCGTCGTCACATTCTTATAGTGGAAACGCATGAGCTTCACTAGTGATGAGAAAGTGTGCAGGAAGACGTTCTATGATGTCAAAGTTGTGTGTTTGATGTCATTGATGCTTTAGTATCTAGTTGAATTAATGTATTATTATTTTTTACTTCTATTTTGGTTTCATACTACACTGTAAAAATTACTTTCATATTTTTTTTCTTTTGTCAAATCAACTTCAATAATTAATGTGGTTCAGATAACATAATATTTTGAGTTTCTGTTGATTAAACCAATCAGAGGCTTGTTTCCTGTAGGCAGGTGGCGTCGCTCATTAAACCGTGTTGAGAAGTAGGTTAACGGGAGGAAGAAGGTTGAATTAATGCCACAACCACAAGATCCAGATTTCCAGATGAACTGATTAATGCACCAGAAACCGCACGCCAACACATTCCCACAATCCTCTGCTCTCTCAAGCGTGTTTGTGTAATGATGAAGTGCAGCACTGAATGAGGATTTTTAAGTTACTTGTTGCTTTAGTGACCAGATTGTCATAGTTTTGCATCTATTAGTGATCTGTGAATGTGTGTTTCTCATTTCTGAGCTCTTCTGTGTGAACATAAATGCAGAGACGCTCGTGATGTGCTGAAGATCATGTTACACGAGAGATTTCTGATGTGGCGTCGGTGAACGTCTGTGCTGGTGCCTTCACATTTATCACAGCAGTTAGCATGTCACATGACGGCTGTTACTAAACAGATTCTGAGGTCTCGTCTGGAGGAACACAGAGGAATCATGGATCTGTGGTGAGGGTGGATGTCATCTATCACCTTCATCCTCTGACTCTGATGGAGGTCTGAATATGATCTCTTCTCTCTGGCCTCATCATTACAGCCGATGAATGTAGTTTCACATGACTTGAGCTCTAGTTTTCCTGATTCGTTCACTGTAAATACAACAAACTTTTGCACTTCTTCAGTTTAAGAAGCAGTTTCATAAATGTTTGTGCTTTAAAGATTATTTCACATATTGACTACTTACCGACTGAAGAGTTTCACTCACTGTTGACCAGCGAGTCACTTTTATTACGTATTTGGTTGAATCTCATGAATCCCTCTCATATTTCACCCTAAATTAAAAAAAAAGAAGAAAAAAAGTTATTAGAAATAATATTTTATACAATAAAAATAAAACCTGTTTTCAGGACCATTTATATTTTTTACTGTATTATAGGACCATTACGGTATTTCCAATGCATATATCCTAAAAATAGATTTTATTTTCTTTAAACATAAATTAGTATTTTGATTTTGAGATGAAATATGAGTATGGTCTTGACATATTTTATTTTATTTAATTTTATATATATATATTGTATTTTTTAATTTTATTGTATTTTTTTTTATTTATTTTTTGTTTTTTACATTTAAATTTATTTTTATATTTTATTTTCTTTTTTTTATATTTATTTTTATTTATTTTTATATTTTATTTTAATTTTTTTTTTCTTTTCATTTCTTGACATATTGTATTTATATATATATATATATATATATATATATATATATATATATATAATTTTATTTTTAAATTTTATTTTTTAATTTAATTTAATTTTGTTTTTTACATTTCATTTTATTTTTATTTTATTGGCCAAATTAGATTTTATTTATTCTTTTTTATTTTATCTTTTTTTTCCATTTTGCATTTTGTATATATATTTTAAAATTTATTCAAGCACATTTTAACTCTAAATTACCATTAATTATTAATATTATTAATAATATTAAGACTTTATATGTCATGATAATATTTGTTACACTGCCTTTATGGTGATTTAAAAAAAAAAAGTGCTTATATTTCCATGAAAATGATACTTTTGCTATGCAAACAAATCCTAATGGTCATAAAAATAGGCTTCATTATCTTTAAGCAAAATATATATTTTGATTTTGAGATGAAATTTGACAGTGTTCTTGGTAAGTGTAGTGAGATTCACATGTCAAGCACATCATGATTGTTGGAAGTCCTCGTCTCTCGCAGGTGTTTATCAGCCGCTACAGCGACGGATCAGATCTCAGACTCATTACAGACACACCGAATCACTTTAGAAACGCGGCATCAGCGTCAGACAGGCGTACAGAAACTGATTCACATCACTCACTCATAAAAGCAGCTGATAATTTAATGCATTTTACTATTGACTCGACGTGTTTCATGCATTTCCCTGCAGAACGTTTATCATTGCTTTTATATTCCAGATAGTGTTTCTAAAGTTTTCTCTTTCTGTCTGGGACGGTGCGATTGGATCCCTCTGGATTTATCTTATTAATTGCTTCAACTTCTTTTCCTTTGGCTGTCTGTAGTTGTGAAGTTAGTTGTGATGCAGCGGTTTGCGGTCTGCGGTGTCCGTGATAAGACACTGGGATTGAAGTTCACTTTTCAGCGCAGATAATGGGATTGTGATGAATCTCTGAAAGTTAGAGAATAATATTCACCTTGAAAAGGGATAAACAGGGTTTTTCTACTTCACAGCGTCTTCCCTCATTCTCCAGCAGGATCAAATCTCATTGCACTTTCTCGGCATGAGATCAAAAGGCGATCCGTTCGGAAGTTCATTTGAGATTCTGGCCGCTGGATTGGAAAGACTGTAGCCGGCAGACGTGTGTCGTACAGAAACCCTGATGTCTGCGTGTCTCTCGGGTCTAAACGTCCTCTCAGCGTGTCTTTATTGGCTCTCAGGATACTCTTTTTCAGGGAACATTGGATTAAAAGTCCTTTATGAGCTGCTGCTTCCTAAATGACTTGAACAAGTCCAGTAACTGAAGCCATTTTTATTCATTACTGATATTCTCAGAGCAGAAATATGAGCCTGACAAACAGATGACGCTCTCTTCAAATCCAGTTTGAGAAGTCACCGACGCTGAAAATACAACAAACGTTTAGGAAGCTGAAGAAGTGAACACTCAGGCCTGTTTAAATACATTTTTATATATATATATATATATATATATATATATATATATATATATAATATTAACATCATTAAGACTTCATATGTCGTAATAGTTTTTGTTGTACTGCCTTTATAGTGATTTAAAAAAATAAAATAAAAAGTGTTTAAATTGAAAATCAAAGTAGATCATCTTCATAGTATGGCGGCAAAAAGTTATCAGAAACTTTTTGATAAACTCTACCATTCTCGAATAACGAAATTCGAAGAAGAGCACGCCAAATTCGATGCGAGGCTATATCTCCGCAGCGCTTTAGTGTATTCTGACCGAACTTGGTACGTCATCACAAGCATGACCTGAGGCTACATGCAGCGTTTTGGCACAGCGCCACCTGCCGAGTCGAATAATGTCCAATTTTACCATATCGGCCATTTTGGGCGTCAGCCATTTTGCATTTTGTAGTAAAATGCTGTATATTTTGAATGCATTAGTGTATCATTATGAAACTCGGTATGGGTCATCAGCACGATGCCCTGAAGGAACCTGAGAAATTTCGAGACAGCGCCACCTAGTGGTGAAATCAAATATTCATATGCTCATAACTTTTGATGTGGTTGACTTATTTTCATGCGAGTCATCTCGTTAGATTCCTGAATCCTTGCCGAGACCAACGATACCTAACATGCTAGGTTTCGCTCTATGGTTTGCGCAACGTTGCGTTTTAGCGTTAAAACGTTTGCGAATATCTTCGAAACCGATAGTCTGATCGAGACGAAACCACCGTGGGAAATTCGAAAACATAGGCCGTTGGCTATATGTTTAAGCCCAAATGCCAAAATTTTGATAGTAAGTGGCAAAAAATGCAATCAAAGTCATGCATGGGTCATTTTTATGTACATCTACATGTCTATAACTCCTAAACGAAATGAGATATTTTCACCAAATTTGACATACAAGTGGTGGGATTGCGCCTCTTGGTGATGCTATAATTGAACAAAATATTAAATTGCCACTAACTACAATAAAGTTTATGAAATAAAATGCTATATTTTACTGATCTTACTGATTACTGAAATAAAAATGCTTAAATTGCCATGAAAATAATGTTGCAATGCAAATAAATCTTAATGGTCCTAAAAAATAGGCTTAATTTTGAGTTTGAGTTTGACATGTTCTTGACAGATTCTCTTGTATAATAAACTGAAGTCAGTCTGTTCAGGAGTGCATGAAATAACAGGTCTGGTCAAATCTATTTCAATGCATGTTTTTGGCTTTTGGCAAGAGTGAAATACTGCACTGTGCCGTTTGCATGATTTGTTATTGTTGTGGATGCATGTAAATCAAGCACAGTATGATGTGCTACTTCATTACGTGTGTAAGCTCAGTCAGCGTCCCGGTTAACTAACCAGCAGAGATGGAGGAAATTTATAGATTTCAAGAGTTTCATTCAGTGCATCATTTCCTGATGAGAAAGCCAAGGTTTGTGAGGGAGGAAGGTGAATGTGAACGAATTACTGCTCAGATATTGTGGGGGAAAAAAGATGAATTTATCAGTTACCTGTTGATTTATGTTGCATTCTATTGAAATAGCGAAGGTAATGAACTCTAATTTGTTTCGGAGAGTGTGTAGTTGAACGGGCGGATGTTAATTTTTATCGTGGCCCGACATCTGAGGCATATTTTGTGTAATTAAAAGCAGGCCGTATAATTGAAGAACCTGCGCTCTGTCAAGGTATCTGGAAATTACATGCCACGCCGAAGCCTTTACTTCATTCTCTTCTATATTTCACCTCCTTTTTTCCCAGCTCTTCATATCCATTAGTTTAATGAACATGCTTCAATTTAGCCGCTGCTAATATCCCGCTCTCCGTACGGCGCTCATTAAAATAAACGCCGGTAATCAAAGTGCGTGGCAATTAACAATAGATCACATCACAGCATTGAGGGCTTTGGATGTTGGTTGGTTGGGTTTGGCTGGGATGTAATGGGCTCAAATGAGTCCACCTGAAGTGTGACGTCCGGAGGGAGATATTCCCGCCTCGTATTACCGTAAACAACGTCAAGTTGAGCCTGTATTAGGAGCGCGAGTGCTGTTGTGGAAGTTGGTAAAGTCAATCAAACGTGGCCTTCACTTTTAATTGGATCACAGAAACAAACAGACCCGGCATGATGGCTCATTTGGGAAGCGTCAGATCCGCTCCGGAGCGTAATGCACAAAGACAGCCTTGGTTCCATAAAGTTTGTTAACTTGATATGAATGAGCTGTTTATCATCTGAAGTGTCTGAGCGGCTTGTTTTTCACGACCAGGAGAATTAAATGGAACACTGATTCTTTACAAGAACGTTATTTGAGAGGAATATTCACTGTAACACAAGTTTCATCTGCTGTTGGTGCATTATAGAATATTTTGGTCACACTTTACAATAAAGTAATACAGTTATAGTTAGTTGATGCTCATGTTTGTTTATGTTAGTTGATGCAATACATTTGTTATAGTGTTTGTTAATCTGTGTTAATGTTACTTCATTGTTAGTTCATGTTACACACAAAAAAATCTCTTTTTAAGATTTATACATTTCAAATGATAGTAAAATTCCATCAAATTGAATTTAATAAACTTTATGTAAAAATATGTAAGGGTTTTTCAATTATTCAATGGAAATATGTAAGGATTATTACATTTTTTTTCAATGAAAATATGTAAGGATTATTCAATTATTCTGTGAAAATATGTAAGGATTATTCAATTATTCAATAAAATTTGTAAGGATTATTCAATTATTCAGTGAAAATATGTAAGGATTATTCAATTTTACAATGAAAATATGTAAGGATTATTCAATTATTCAATAAAATTTGTAAGGATTATTCAATTATTCAGTGAAAATATGTACGGATTATTCAATTATTCAATAAAATTTGTAAGGATTATTCAATTATTCAGTGAAAATATGTAAGGATTATTCAATTTTACAATGAAAATATGTAAGGATTATTCAATTATTCAATAAAATTTGTAAGGATTATTCAATTATTCAGTGAAAATATGTACGGATTATTCAATTATTCAATAAAATTTGTAAGGATTATTCAATTATTCAGTGAAAATATGTAAGGATTATTCAGTTTTACAATGAAAATATGTAAGGATTATTCAATTATTCAATAAAATTTGTAAGGATTATTCAGTTATTCAATGAAAATATGTAAGTATTTAATTATTGAATGAAAATATGTAAGAATTATTCAATGAAAATATATAAGGATTATTCAATTAATATATGTAAGGATTATTCAATTCAATTTGATGGAATTTTACTATTAATTGAAATGCATAAATCTTGAAAAAAGGCTTAATTTTTTTGAGTGTAGCTCAGGTCCATTAAATAATATTAACAGACACAACATTTGATTTTAATAATATTTTAATTTTTTTTAAATATTATAATAATTTTAATAATATATGAGTACGAGACAAAACACACACACACACACACACAATATATATATATATATATATATATATATATATATATATATATATATATATATATATTGGTGATAATATTTATTAAAGTGGTTGGTATTTAGGAATTTTTAGAATATTTGTTCTGGTTGATTTTTGAAATCTAGAATATTTCATAAAAGCAGTCTGCTCATCTTTGTTCTCTTTGTGATGAAAACGCTTTAAAAATCCACATTTTATGTGTGAACAATGTACAAGAGTCAAAGACGAAAAACATTTGACGAGCACAACGTTTCCAGTCATGTATATAAGGCTTTATTAGGACTTATAAAAAGAAATTTACAGCGAGAATAATTTTGTAAAGCGCTCGGTGGAAGAAAAAACGAGCTTTCTCTGTTCCGCCCCTCCATTTCATTAAGACTCCAGTCGTATATTTCTATTCGCTCTTTGTCTTCACCCTTTCCAGACCTTGAGCGCTGTATTTCATTTGGTTTTGTTTTATTCTTCTCTCTGTCAGAAGAAGATTTCACGTGTTTTGTTGTTGTGGAGGCGCTTCAGGTAGTTTGTGTTGAATAGAGGAAGCACGGCCTTGAGTTTGTGTGTTTAACTCTATGAATTCCTCTATTCTCTTGACCCGTCTGTTGGTTAGACTCATCTGTCTGGCTCTTTTGTGATAAATCGGGTCTTTATGTGCGGCTCTCGTTGTTGTCGTGGTCTCTGTGAAGATGTGAGGAGCGACGCACTAATGTCTTATTAAACACTGATGGCAGCGTCGCTCCTGCTGCGTTTGAATATTACAGTGTTTTACTGCGTCTGACGCTGCTGTGAGACACATTCAGCCGTTCAGTTCATTTATTAGCATCCGTTTAGAAACATTTCTACATTATGTGCTCGAGAACACAGTTTCATTTGTACTTTCATTTACAGAGGTCACACTGCTGAACGTCTCTGTTGGAGAATCTAATATGCTTAAAACAAGTGGAAAACTTCTTCAAATAAAACATTTAGTTAGTTGTACTGGCCATTTAAACCAGGAACCACTAACATCAGTGTGTAAGACTGTAAACTGCACACAAGTGTGTGAAGTGTTTGATTAGTCTGTGGGTCGTTACGTAGGATCGGGTCAATGAAATGAGTCCTGTCTTTACAGTCAGACAGACAGACGGAGACTCCGTGTCCTTGAGCGTCTGTCCTGCGTCTCACGCTGACTGATGAGGTCACTGCACCGGACATCTGTCCAGCGCTCTGATTGGTGGCGTAGCGTGTCGCCGCGGCATCAGGTGTCAGAGGGCGTCGGCACACATCTGATGTTCCTCTGCGTTCTGACACCGGACGGCTTCATTATTGTCTCTCCAGTGACAGAGACACACAACACCACGACCCCTGTGGTCTCCGTCTCCTCTCATCTCCTCCTGATCCTCCTGAACTGTGAATCAGTTTCAGGTAGGAGGGACGTTCACACTGCGTGTGTTTAATGCGCTTCTGTTCACTAAGTTCAGGTCTGGATCACAGTGACTGACTGACATTCAGGTCAATTAACTGAGAGTCACCAGGGGAAAAAATGGGATTTTTAGCAAATGTCAAATTGAAAGATGTAGTTTTTATTGAAATGTTGTAAGAAGAATTTGTTTGTTGTTTGTTTTAAAATACTTCAATCTTGCTGTTACAATAGCCATTCATGCTGATACGACAACAAACAAACATACAAATAAATAAATATAATGGAATAAATGAACATAATTAAACAAATAAGTGAATTATATTTATTTGTTTGTTTATATGTATTTATATATGTGTATTTAATCAAACAAATAAATTAAAAAGAACTAAATATAAATAAACAAATATATTATAAATAATTAAAAATAATTAACTAGTAAATAAATATATTTATTCATTTATTATATTTATTTAAACAAATAAATAAATTAATGTATAAAATTAAATAAAAAAAACAGAAAATTTCCATTCATGCTGATATGGCCCCAAACATACAACATAAATGAATATAATGGAATAAACAAATAAATGAATTATATTTATTTGTTTATTTACTTGTATATTTAATCAATCAAACAAACAAATAAAAAAATAACTAAATATAAATAAACAAATATATTATAAATAATTGAAAATAATTAACAAATAAATAAATATATTTATTCATGTATTTAATTATATTTATTTATTTGTTTATTTAGTTAAATAAATTAATGTATAAAAATTAAATAAAATTAAAAATAATTGCAATTCATGCTGATATGGCACCAAACATACAAATGAATAAATATAAATATATAATAAATATAATTGAATCAACAAATAAATGAATTAATATCATATATAATCATATGAATAATCACATTTAATCATATTTGTTTAATTATATTTATTTATATATGTATATTTAATCAAACAAATAAAAAAAGTAATAATAAATTAAAAATTAAATGAATTTATATATATATATAATTAACAAGTAATTATTTAAATATATATATAATATATTATTATTTATATTATATTTATTAATTTATTTAATTGCTTTTATTTATTTAAACAAATGAATTAAAAATGAATGAATGAATAAATGAACGAATAAATAAATAAACAAATGTATTGTATGTATGTATGTATGTATTATAAATAAAGTAATTATCAAGTGAATAAATATATTTATTAATTTATTGAATTATATTTATTTAATTAAATAAATAAAAAAAATTATAAATTACATAATTTTTTAAAAAATTGAATAAATATATACTGTATAAAAATAATTAACAAGTGATAATGTTTAAATATATGTAATACACTATTATTTATATTATATTTATTAATTTATTTCATTATATTTATTTAAACAAATGAATGAATATATATATATATATATATATATATATATATATATATATATATATATATATATAATAAGAGCTGTCAGCGTCTGTCAGGCTATGCAGATGTTTGTTGAATTGATACAGTGGTCGTGTGAATGCAGATGTTGAATCATCATAATCATGTTGTTTTGATACAGATATAAATGAGAGAAACTTCCATGTGTTTCTGTTGTCGAACAGAGTTTCATCCTCTCTTTCTCCTAGAACTGGACTGATTGACCATCACGTCAGTCAACAATCAGTCGGTCTGATTAAAGTAAACACAGTAATGACACATAAACACTCCGTCATTACGATCGAGCCGTGATGAAGGTGTGTCCTCGTCATCAGCGTGTGCGGCCGCTCTGGCCTGATTGTTGTGGGTAGATGAAGTCTCTCTCTCTCTCCGGCCGTCTCTCGCTCGCCCGCCGCTGCTCTCAACCTAATTGGCTGAGTGTGGAGTGTCTTTATCGTCATGGAAACCACTTTAATGTCCCTTTATTGGGCATCACGGCCTTGAGTCATGGCCGCCCGCACCGACACAGGAAGGGGAATTAGTGAGGATGAGTGAGGTGAGGAAGCAGAGAGAGTACGGTTATAATGATGTTATTTCAGACGGCAGCGGACGAACCTACAGTAAGATAAAAGCTGCATTTCCATCTGTCACATGCTCTCAAATCATACGTGTGCTCACACATGGAGGCCCAAAAATAAATAAAGAAATGTAATAATAGGAAAATAAATAAAGAAACATATGACTTGATAAAACAAATACAATTCTTTTTTTTTAATTACATTTAGTCCTGAATTTATTTTAACACTAGACTTGATGATGATGATGATGCTGTGAGGAAGAACAACATACTGTTTTTATTTCTGGAAAATCATTGTCTCTAAAAAATAATTCAACGGTGTAAATCAGTGAAAATAACTTGGCAGTAACTTAGCAATTTGAATAGTGTGGATTGCTACTAAATAAAATACTAAATAAAATATTTATTTATTTTAATTTATATTTATTTATTTTTCATTTATTTGTTTAAATATATATATATAAAGTAAATTAAAAATATAAATGTATTCATTTACTTCTTAATTATATTTATTTATTCATTAAATATTTATTTTTACATATTTATATTTTATATATGTATATATATTGTGTGTGTTTGTGCATGTGTATATGTAAACAAATAAGTTAAAAATAAATAATAAAAATAAACAAATTTATTAAAAAGAAATGTAATATAATAATATAAATAATATTTATAATAGTTATATTATTTATAATATAAATAAGTAAATAAATATTTAAAAAAATAAGTATAAGAAATATATTCATTTATTTATTTTATTATATTAATTCTTTCATTTATTTCTTGATTTAATTAAATTACTAAATAAAATATTTATTTAATATGTATTTATTTTTAATTTATTTGTTTTAATAATATATATAAATATTATTAAATAAATTAAAAATATGAATAAATAAATTAATTTACTTAATTATTTTATTTATTCATTTAAATATTTATTTACTTATATGTATGTATATATATTGTGTGTGTGTGTGTTTGTATATATATATTTATATATACACACACAAATAAATTGAAAATAAATAAGTAAATAAATATTATAAAATATTATATTATAATAGTAAATAAATATTAATATAATAAATAAATTCATTAATTTGTTTAATTATATTAATTCTTTAATTTATTTGTTGATTTATTTATATTATGTTTTGTATGTTTGTTACCACATCAGCATGAATGGCTATTGTCGTGGCAAGATTGAAGTATTTTAAAACATTATTTATTGATTGATCGATTGATTTATCTACACCTCACAAACCATGTGCTCTAGTGCTCGTTTTGACTCTGTCTGCCATTAGATTAATTTCAGGACCGTTTCAGGATGTGTTCATGTTTGTGTATTTTCATATATTACGCCGTTACAGGTTCTCTTCTAGCATCAATCTCCTCTTTCTCTTTTGTTTTTCATTCTCGGCTCTAATGAAGCTCATTGGATCAGTCGTCCAGCGGCGTCTCGAGCGTCTCGATCACTCCGGCAGGTTTAATGTGGTGTTTCCCTCATCAGCTCCTCTGATCACATCCAGTGCCGCCCATAAACGTGTCTG
The DNA here is from genome assembly GCF_019924925.1 of Ctenopharyngodon idella. NCBI lineage: Eukaryota > Metazoa > Chordata > Actinopteri > Cypriniformes > Xenocyprididae > Ctenopharyngodon > Ctenopharyngodon idella. Next base: position 34,156,972 of record NC_067227.1, read on the forward strand.
CGCTGCTTGTACATGTCAATCCTAATTATCTTCATCCCGACCCCGCTGTGGTAACAAGCTCTCGCGAGGAGCGTCTCGTTTGGATCTGCTCATTTGTGAAGCGGATTGAAGATGTGACAGACCCATATGAGATGATTCCACTCTCTGCTGGACTGAAGTGACCGGTCTGGCGCCGGCTGTGATTATCTCCGGGCCGGATCAGGTCACTCTCGGGGTAAAGCGTCCGGACAGAGATGTAGAAACACAATTAGATTCAATTAGATAGTGCAAAACCGATTCTGTGCATTAGATGGTGAACATTTCCAGAGTTGGAGCTCTGATGGAACAGAAGTGAGTCAGTTTATTTTATTTTATTTTGTTTAGTTTTGTTTTGTTTTGTTTTATCTTGTTTGTTTATTTTATTTTATTTTATTTTATTTTATTTTATTTTATTTTATTATTTAATTTATTTTATTTTATTTAAATCCTAAAACTTAGTTAGTTATTTAGTTAATTAGTTCAAAATCCTAAACTGGAAAAATCAAGTCCTGAAATTTTGTTTATGTTTTGTTTTGATTTGATTTGATTTGATTTGATTTGATTTGATTTGATCTGATTTGATTTATTTTTATTTTTATTTTGTTTTGTTTTGTTTTATCTTATTTGTTTTATTATTTTATTTTATTTTATTTTATTATTTATTTTATTTTATTTAAATCCTGAAACTTTGCCTGCTGTCCACATTTATTTATTTAGTTAGTTATTTAGTTAGTTAGTTCAAAATCCTGAAACTGGAAAAATCAAGTCCTGAAATTTTAGGACACTAGGACAAATAGTTTAGGACATTTTAGGACAAATAATTTGTTTTGTTTTGTTTTGTTTTGTTTTATTTTTAAAAAATCAGTGAAAATAACTCTGCTTTGATTTGAATAGTGTGCATTGCTACTAAATAAAATAAAAATCTAAATAAAATATTTATTTATTTACTTTAATTTATGTATTATTTATTTATTTAAATTAAATAATAGATATAAATATAATTAAATTAAAATTAAGTATAAATATATTCATTTACTTGTTATTTTATTTTATTTTATTTTACTTTATTTTATTATTTTATTTTATATTTGTTATTTATTTTATTTTATTTTTTTATTTTATTTTATTTAAATCCTAAAACTTTGCCTACTGTCCACATTTATTTATTTAGTTCGAAATCCTGAAACTGTCATGGCAACAGTCTTTTACGTTATTCTCTTTTATATTTTTATTTTATATTTTATTTTTTATTTTCATTTATTTTATTTTTTTATTTTAAAAATCTGTGAAAATAACTTGGCATTGACTGAGAAATTTGAATAGTGTGCATTGCTACTAAATAAAATAAAATACTAAATAAAATATTTATTTTTTACTTTTATTTATATTGATGTATTATTAATTTGTTTGTTTAATTAAGTAATATATATAAATATAATTAAATTAAAAATAAGTATAGATTTATTCATTTTAATTTACATTTAGTTAATGTTTTATTTTATGATTACTGTCTACATTTAGTTAGTTATAAATCCTGAAACTGTCATAGTAAAGCAACAGTCTTTCTTTTATTTATTTTATTTTATTTTATTTAGCATTTTATTTTGTACTGATATTTTATTTTATTTTAATATTTCATTTAATTATTTACTTTAATTTATTGAAAATACTAAAACTTTGCCTACTGTCTTCTGTCATGGTGAAGCAACAATCTTTCACATCATTCTATTTTATTTATTTATTTACTTGTTTATTTATTTCATTTTCCAAAATCTTAGAACTGTGCCTATACTGTCACGGTGAGGCAGCAGTCTTTTACATTTTATTTTTGTTCATTTTTTTTAATTTACATTACTGAGATGTTTTTTATTTTATTTAAGATAAGCACTAAAGGTTAATGGGGTCAAACAGACGGAGTTTCCAGTCGTTTATGATCTCTCGTTCTCTTCTCCTGGCCGGAACAATGCCGGATCCATGTTGGCGTGTCTTTGAAGTCGTGGCATTAGCAGTTTGGGCACGGAGGATTTTTCCATGTGAAAGCCCTTTTAGTTTTTAATCAGAGTAGATTCAATTAAATTATTAATTTTCTTCCCAAACGCTTTTGAGGTGCAGATATGGGATCAGTGGAGAAGAAAGGGCCGTCAGCGAGTCACGTTTAATCATTAGTTTCAGGAGAGTGTGATGTAATTACGCCCAGGTGATGGAATTACGGCTGCTTTATTAACGAGCCCATCTGAGCATGTGCATGTATTTTATTTTATTTTATATTGTATTTTATTTATTTATTTTAACCTTATTTTTATTTTTTTATTATTTATTTATTTAATCAAAATTCTAAAACTTTCTATATATTTCAAGTTTTCTGTTTTTAAAAATCCCACACTTTCAGTGCTCTCTCAGGTGATGTAATACGGCTGCTTTATCAACGAGCCGCTGATATGAGCCGATCTGAGCATGTGCAGATGACCTTTACTGACCTTTAACCCTGTCCGTGCCCTCTGTTGTGTGTTGGCAGATGTGTGGAGATCATCGCGAAGGAGGGCCGGAGTCTGAAGGAGCTTTATCTGGTGTCCTGCAAGATCACAGATCACGGTAAGACTGAGATGCGTTTGGATGTTTCGTTTCTCTCTGAATCATGAACACTTCAGAAGCTTGATGTCATGCGTCATGTTCAGAAATGTTGCATTTTCAGTGTTTCCTCACGGGGCGCTACAACGGACATTAACATTAACCTGTCGCCTTCAGTCAGTTTTCCCTTTTTAGGCCTAATTACTGTCATAGCAGCACTTATTCACAGTTTATTTTATTTTATACTTTTCAAAATTCAAAAACTTTGCATGTCATGGTGAAAGTGCTTTTATTTTTTTATTTATTTATTTATTTATTTCCTAAAACTTTGCATACTGTCATGGCAAAGCAGCAGTCTTTTACATTTATTTATTTATTTATTTTTAATTATTTATATTTTTATTTATATTTAATTTATTCGTTTAATTACATAAATAGGAATAAATACATTCATTTACTTTTTTATATTTATTTATTTATTCTGTAATTGTTTATTTAAATTGCTTATTTTTAATTCATTTGTTTATATTTATTTATAATTTAAATATATAAATTAATTAATTAAATATTACATTTATTTATTTATTTGTTTTGTTTACTTGTTTACTTATTTCTTATTTCTTAAAACTTTGCATACCGTCAAAGCAGCAGTCGTTTACATTTTATTTATTTATTTTTAATTATTTACATTTTTATGTGTATTTAGCTTATTTTTTCAATTACATAAATATGAATAAATATATTCAGTTACTTGTTTATTTAATATATTTATTTATTTATTCTATAATTATTTATTTATTTAAATTACTTATTTTTTTAATAAATTACTTATTTTTAATACATTTATTTATATTTATGTATGTATTAATATATATTAAATTTATAATATAAATATATTAATAAATTAATTAAATTGAACAAATAGTGAATAAATATAATTAACTGAATAAATGAATTTATTTATTTATTTATTTCCTACCTAAAACTTTGCATACCGTCATGGCAAAGCAGCAGTCTTTTACATTTTATTTATTTATTTTTAGTTTACATTTTTATTTATATTTAATTTATTTGTTTTATTACATAAATTTAAATAAAAAGTCATTTACTTGTTTATATTTATTTCCTTTATTCATTCATTCTGTAGTTATTTATTTATATTACTTATTTTTTAAACATTTATTTATATTTATTTATAATTTAAATATATTAATTAATTAATTAAATAGATGAAATTGTAAATAAATATAATAACTGAATAAATGAATTAATACATTTATTTATTTATTTATTTATTTCAAAGTCCTACAACATTTTATATATTTTCAGTGCCTTCATACTTTTGTTCCCCTCTGTATGTAGAACCATGCACATTTATCCATGTCTGCATTCGTGTATTGGACTGTGTTTCTGTCCGTACGGTCCATTGAAGCCACATTAATGCACATTGTCAGTCCCATCCTTGAGCTCCAGCAGTATGCGCTACAGATAATGCAGTAATGATGGCAGATAAACCCTCTGATCCCTCGAAACAAAGGCCAGAACAGCTGCATGTGTTCACACACCGAATCACGGGGTTCTCTGGGTAATTACTGCCTGCTGAGACTGAAGGACAAAGCTGAGCGATTACGCCGGGCAAACAATAGCTACATGTGCTGCCAGATCGTAACGTTAGATGTAAGTAACTGCATGACGGAGCAAAAGGAGCCGTTCTTGTGCTCGTTCTTGCTCGGTGTAATGAAAACACATTTGGATTTTATTAGCGTAAAGACAGAAATGCCCACCTCTGAGAGCAGCCGAACGACAAAGATTTGCTTCAGTGTTTTTAAGTGGAAAAAGATTTTAGAAGTAGATTTTCGGGTCAGCGGTGCTCTTAAATGACACCCTTGCGGTGCAGCGCTGAATCGCTGTGTGTTTGTGTTGAGCTTGTGCCCGAAAACTGACCACATCTCCACCACCACGGTGAAAATCACCACCAGTCAGAAGCATTAGACGTCATTACATGCAGCTGTGTCACTTACGGTCAGCGGGGGAAGCAGCGAGACGCAATAACATAAACAGTCTGACCGGTGGACACACATGATGACAAGGATAAACTAGACTAGTACACAAGCTAGAGCAGAAGTGATGCGAAGGAAAGCTTTGTTTTGTTAAATTGTCTTTGTTCACTTTAAGTATTTGCAGAAGAGGTGTGTGTTCTTAAAGTCACCATGTAATGGAAGTCGTGCTCGTCTTTTGAAACGGCTTCGCAAACAAGAACAAATGTAGGGCGGGGCTTGATTTTGTCTGTGGGGAATTGATTGGATGGTGGTGGTTTGCTATTGGTGGATCTCATGTGAGTGACAGGTTGCCCCGCCCTCGGAAGAGGAGAGATGCTGCAAGAGGGTGAAAAAGATATTCTGATTCAAGATTGCGAAGAACATGGATTTAAAACAGTAATGATAATGTGTATAGATTGATCATTTATGAATAAATGCTGCAATATGGATTTCAATATTAGGGGGCTCAGCCCCCAATGAGGGAATGATTTTTAAAAAAAAATTAATAATTTTTTTTGTTAATTAGTGTAGGCATGAACAATACAGTAGGTTCTACATTACCTGTCAAGTCAATCCCTAAAATATTGAATTAATTTCTAATCATTTTAAATAACTAATATTCATTAATAGAATATAGACAAACTGTATTATTACTGTAATTGTCTAGATTGGCAATATGTGGGTAAAATATTTTTTTTTCAACACATTTAATGTTTTAAACATTATTATTTTTTAACTCTCCATTTGTGCAGTAAAATTAACTTTAAAGAAGATCTACATTAATCATTTTCATTCATGGTGATAACACGGAAATGTGCCATGGTTTAGTGGAGGATTTCTGTATTTCTGTCACATGGTGAAAAACAAACACTTTTAACATGAAAATGACATGAAATTGCCTCTATAACCGTTAGATGGCTGCAGAGGACCACTGATTAGTTCATTTGCCATCATTTCCACTCCCTTTTATAGTTCTTTTAATGTGTTTTGCTTTTGCATTTATTATATAATGAATATTATAACAAATTTGAGCAATTTTATTGCACTGAAGTAGAGGAAAAGTCTCATGCCATTTAGATGAAAGGAATTTCTTAAAATTTTACAGTGGATGGGAAACCGTCTTGAATTGCTCCCGCGTCATATTACGTAAACTGCATTTATGACAAAGAACTACACGGATGCAGATATTATAACAATCTATCAATAAATGCACACGTTTTTCTCTGCTTTTGACGCTGAAGAACACACTGAATAACGCAGACTAAAATACAGCGATGAGCCGAAGCCTGCCGCCAGTTTCATATGAGTTTTAAAGGGGACTGAGGCGATCACGAATCAGTGTACATATTAGGGCTGTGTATTGCCAAGAATCTGGCGATACGATACATATCACGATACAGGGGTTATGATACGATATATTGTGATATATTGCGATACTGTAAGAAAGGCGATATATTGCGATATTCCTTGTTTTTTTAGAAAAAAGGATGTAATTTTAGAAAAAACGGTCATAAAGAACACACCACCATATGCATAAAACCTTACAAACAACAAATTTTATTTAATCAATGCAGTATCATTTGCATTTATATCACTAATCACTATTTTATGCAATCTAAGGGAAAATAGTAAAGTGACTGCAGGATTCTTTGGGTGTATGTGTTTTAAAAGTTCACGGTATAGCAGTTTTTAATTTCTAAACTATTTAACAACTAGTGCATAGTCCATTTCATGACTGAATATCTGTTTGTTTTATATTTAATACTGTAAATCTGCTTGCTTTAATAAAGCCGTCTAATGTATAAAGTGCTATTTAAATAAACGTGACTTCACTGAAGTGCTGAACAGAGCTGGTGCAAACATATTCACATCGCTATGATCAGATGCTTTCTTAATTCTGTTACCACTGTCATTTTTGTTGTGTGTTTATTTTGTTACCGTGAGGAAAGCGTGCGGTACATACTACATATTCTATTGAACGTCTCTCTCAGCAGCGCGGATGGCATCGGGATATTAAGTGAGCTCTCAGATTCAATGCGTTTCCCGAGTTTTGGATTTTATTGTGGCCTATTTCGCAAACAACTGACTCTTGTCGATCTCCTTAGTGGTTTCTTTATAGTTGAAGCCAAGATGAGCACACACATTTCAGCTCTGTATGCCGTGGGAGTGGAATAATTCTATCGTCTTGTGAGCTGGGTTTGCTAATGCTAACGTTAGCGATGCACCTTGCGCTTCTCCGGCTATGCGTCACTTTACGTTCTGAGATAACACTGACATCTAGCGGTTGGGTTTTATACAGTCTGTGGTTTAAACCGAACACAAAGCCACGAATCTTGGATCTAAATAAATAAATAAATAAATATCGATACAGTGTCGCCAAACATAATATCGCGATATTCATGTGTATCGATATTTTCTTACACCCCTAGTACATATTATGGATTTAATTGCAGTTTTTTCGGGGGGCTAAAGCCCTCCTAAAATGGGCCTAGTGACGCCCCTGACTGCAATATTCCATAACAATAGGAATTGTCATTTCTGATTTCATGGTGACTTTAAAGGTGGAGGTTTGCAGAAGAACAGAGAGAGTGAAGGTTCTGGAAAAAAACTGTGAATTGAAACTTTTGCTCACATTGATGACTGTTTAGAACAGAAACTCAGATTAACATTGAGGGTATGTGATGTATCAGCTGGTTAGGGCTAGTTATGGACTGGTATACTTGTTAGCCTAGTTAATCAGCTGATATTGGCTACAGTATGATGAGATTATGATGATAACATCATCTGATTATTGGGCTGATGTAATTAACAGGGTTAATTGCTCCCTTTTCCAATGAATAGTACAATTTATTAATTATAAATATTGTATATTATAAATAATACCCACACATATTAATTAGTGCTGTCAAAATTAGCACATTAACACATAACACACATTTTTTTAACGCAATTAACACAGAATCCATTTTTTCTTTCATAATTTGGCTAGCGTTACATTATATGATCACGCTCTTATTCACACAAATGCTTTTAAAGCATTCAAGCGCCACAAGACAAACGAGAACGCGCTGTCTGTGAATGTCGTGTCATGTGTTATGTCACATGACTCGTGTGCAGAGAAAGACGCGCGCCAGTATCGAGTGCTCTTTCGCACTTGAACAAACACAGAATTATGCCAAAATGCCCGTTTTGTGGAGTATCCTCATAAGAGCAGTCCTAAATGAGTTAAATAACGTCTTAAATGAACTTAAGGAGTTGTGAGGAAATGAGATGCGCGTCAGATCCGCGTCATGTTCAGCAGCTCTTAAAGTGACAGCAGCCTAATAAACCAGTTGCTGTGATGATGTCATTAATTAATCAAAGAACAAAGATAACAGAGAAAACTGTAGCTTTAATAAGGATTAATCTATATTTAATTTAAATTTTATGCAGTGAAGACTGTAAAGTGTTTGACAACTTTATTACATTTCTGTGTATTTCCTACCTGTTAGACAGGTAAATATGACATTTATTATAATGGATTTATGTGAAGATGGTTAAAAGTTGTTATTTTTAAAGCCTAATAAATGCTGAAGTTGATAGCTTTTAGTTGTACTGTAATGTTGAATGTCTATAATTAATGTTTTTAAAAAAGAGACATCAGCAGCAGTATTAGTATCAGTGATACTGGCCTAATATTTACATGTATGCACTGAAAAAATTAGTAGAAGAATGGAAGGTACTGGTAATTTTCTGTTTGGACGTCCATTAAGTTCACAGACATTTCCTTTAACACTAAAACAACACAATGCATTGTGTAAAATATGGAAAACAGTACATTGGGCCCTATTAACAATATAAATGTCTTTACTGTTACTTTTAATTTAATGCATCTTTGGTGAACAAAAGCACACATTTTTTTTCCAAAAAAGAAGAAAGTGCTTTCATCTTTGGATCAAAGCATCTGCCAGATGCATAAATGTAAGTATCTGTATCAGCATCAACTTTTAATAAACTCAGATCATGTGACCACTAGTTAGGGCACTATATTAGAGGTCATCTCGGACACTGAGAACCTCCTCACTTCATCTCTGCAGGTTTTGGCCAGAACGACACATCTCTGAAAGTCACTTCAGATCTTCTTTGGCAGTGAGTTAAAGTGACTGAAGGACTTCTTCACAGCAAACTTTAACCTTTAAAGCCTTAAAAAAAAGAGTCTGAAATCAGACCGATGGACACAGTAATCCAGTTTTAATCTGGTCTTTTAGGTTATAACAGTGTAATTCAGCACTATCTGTGTGATTAACACTGTCTTATATTTACTCATATATGCTGTACTGAACGAAAAAGGTCACTACTGTAAATGCAAAAAGATAGTTACCAATGAATGTCATTAAAATAAGTTATATGAAATAAATCCTAGTACATGGCGATAAAAAATAAGAATGCACGATTACCCAGTCATATGTGTTTTTCACAGGCCGTGTTTGTGTTGAATTGCACTACAGCGCAGAAAGCATGTTCTGAGCGATTCTCCCATGAGGAAGTCTGATACGGCACTAATGTATTTCAGCCCACTTGAGATAATTACATATAAGTGGCGTTGTAATGTGCCGAATCAGTCGGAGCTCCGCGCAGCATTTGTTTAACGTCAGCAGAACTCGTAGTGACTGTAATCACGACCCCTCGGATGCGTGATGAATGACCGCAACATCAAAACCAAACACTAATGATGCCCTGGAATGTGGCCGAAATATCCCAGCGTTTAAACAAGATTAATGGTGGACACCTGATCCGGGCTTTTAGGAGGAACCGCGGGCCTCCGCGGGCTAATGCGGGTCCGGTTTAGGGTGATGTCAAACACCATCGTTCCTCTGAGGGCCGGTAAATACGCCTGTTCTCCCGCGTCCTGCCGCTAATGGAATGATTGGTGGATTTCCTGCGCGGCTCTTGATCAATTGGATAATAGATGGTTGATTTTGCGTCCGTGTTCTTGGCCATGTTCTCGTTTTAAAATCTCCAGCCAGGGTTGGAAATTGGAAACATTGCAAAAATGTCACCAAAAAGAACCAAAATGCCCCCTAAATTCAAGATAAGGGGTCAAAAATTGTCCCTCTGGTGCTCTTTAGTCACTTTTGACCCCCAATGTTACTATGAATCTTACTATGTGAAAATAAATGTGGACATGATGCAAAAAGTTTAAATAGTCCTAAAAATAGTCGCACTTGTCTTGTACTCTTTGTGATAAAAAACAACAACCATAAAAATGAATTGGAAATTTTGAATGACTGAGAATTTCTTGGGGTTAAAAATAGTTAATATTAATAGTTAATATAATAGTTAATAATATTGCATAGTACCAGAAAAATTCCTCAAAATATTAAATAAAAAATTATTGAAAAAGAATGTATTACATTGATTTTACTGAAAAAATTACATTCACTGGAAACAAATGGATCATAATTATTGCATAAATACTGCATAGTATCATACATTTCCCTCAAAATGCAAAATATTAAATAAAAAAAAATATTATTGAACAAAAATATTAAAAAAAAAAAAAAAATACATGAAAAAAAAAAAAAAAAAAATATATATATATATATATATATATGTGTGTGTGTGTGTGTATATATATATATATATATATATATAATGTATAGCATCATAACCAATTTGTGTATTCAATTAATCAACAATAACAATAATTTTTTTGCATTAATATTCCTGTAATGAATTCCTGTTTTTATTTCCCTCAAAATGCAAAATATTAAATAAAAAAAAAAATATTATTGAACAAAAATATAATACATTGATTTTCCTGGGGAAAAAAAAAAAAAAAAAATTAAATATATATATATATATATATGTATGTATGTATGTATATGTATTGCATCATAACCAATTTGTGTATTCAATTAATCGACAATAACAATAATTTTTTGCATTAATATTCCTGTAATGAATTCCTGTTTTTATTTTACAATTTATGCTGGCCTACTTTTAATAGGCCAACATAAATTACATTAATCTCATAATATGCCACCTTTAAGCAGCAATAAACAATAAACATAAATGCCGTGTCAGATGCAGCTTCTGTTCCACCTTTGCAATGACTTCAGATTAATTCTAATTGAATTAATTGAATAAATACAAGTATTTGACATAAAAGACAACACACATACATTAAATAGGTTAAATTAAAGAATTAATAATATTATTTAACAAATAGCATTGCCCCTTGATGGAAAAGTTCATTTCTGACCCTGTATTTTCATTAATGGTTCTTAGTAGTTTGTTGAAGACGTCTGTTATGTTCTCTTCTTCTGCTGCTGTTTTCTGCTGTATGTTTGCTTTTAATCAGCAGATTCAGAGAGATGAAGCGCAGCAATAATGCTCTTGTAATTTCCGCCGTGATGCAGTGCGGCGCACAGATGCTCAGTAAATGGACAAACACTCGGCAGAGAACATTTGAAGCCCTTCAGTTCTGCTTCCATTAAGTCTTGAGTTCATGTTTGCTGGTTAGTGATTGTGTTCAGCGCTGGCAGATGAGCTGCACTCATGCACCTGCTTTAGTTTAATTAATTCTTATGGTTATTAGTGTACCGCTCTGTGAGATGACAGCGGGTCATGGGGTTCTGAAGATGATTGTGTTGATTATTAGACATCGATTTCATAAAGCTTTTTGTAAGTTCTTGACAGTGTCATTTGAGGTTACGGGCAGCTACACTCTAAAAAATCCTGGGTTAAAAACAACCCAAGTTGGGTTGAAAATGGACAAACCTAATGATTGGGTTGTTTTAAGCCAGCAATTGGGCTGTTTTAACCCATCGAATGGGTTGCTTTAACCCAGCGATTGGGCTGTTTTAACCCAGAGATTGGGTTGCTTTAACCCATTGAATGGGCTGCTTTAACCCAGCGATTGGGCTGTTTTAACCCAGCGATTGGATTACTTTAACCCAGCGATTGGGTTGTTTTAACCCAGCGAATGGGCTGTTTTAACCCAGCGATTGGGCTGTTTTAACCCAGAGATTGGGTTGCTTTAACCCATTGAATGGGCTGCTTTAACCCAGCGATTGGGCTGTTTTAACCCAGCGATTGGATTACTTTAACCCAGCGATTGGGTTGTTTTAACCCAGCGAATGGGCTGTTTTAACCCAGCGAATGGGTTGCTTTAACCCAGCGATTGGACTGTTTTAACCCATCGAATGGGTTGCTTTAACCCAGAGATTGGGTTGCTTTAACCCAGCAAATGGGTTGCTTTAACCCAGAGATTGGGTTGCTTTAACCCAGCAAATGGGTTGCTTTAACCCAGCAAATGGGTTGCTTTAACCCAGCGGTTGGGTTAAATGTTTGACCCAACCTGCTGGGTAGTGTTATTTAACTCAACTATTGTTTAAAAATTACTGTATTGCTTGCTTTAAATGAACTTAAAGTATGATGGAAATTAACATTTATTAATATGTTTAATAATTGTTCACCTTCTGAATTATTATTGTTGCCTCTAGTAATTATGTGTCTGATTTTTAATATCCAACCTATTTTGGGTTCATTTTAAGCCAGACATATAGTAATTTTTAAACAATAGTTGAGTTAAATAAAACTGCCCAGCAGGTTGGGCAAACATTTAACCCAACCACTGGGTTTAAGCAACCCAATCGCTGGGTTAAAATAAAAAATAAAAAAGAGTTTATTTTTAAAGTGCATTCTTCTTCTTCTTCTTCTTCTACTACTCTCGAGTCTATGGCTGCCCATAGAACCACTTTTGGGAAAATTATGAAATTTGGCACACAGATCGAGGACAGTCCCAACATTAACTACAGCAAATTTGAAGTCTCTAACTCATTCTCTCTAGCGCCACCAACTGTCCAAATTTGCACTTTTGAACCATAAGGGAAACAAAATTCTTTTTTCCTCTAATTCTTTGGCTCAAGACGATTTGTTTTCTCCAAAATTGTCTGTTTTTGCCGAACCATTATGAGGTGAAATATAGTTGAGTTTGTGGCATTAGTTTCTTTATGCTGGTCTGTGGCGTCTCATTCTGTCATCGTCTGACATTTTCATTCAGCTCAGACTCAAACATATATTTGTCATATATTCAGAGCGTGACCCGCTGAGAAACACCTAATGCCGGCAGAGACGTGACCTTCACAACTGATTCTACATTAGACATTGTTTACTGTACAAAAGACAAAAAAATGTCCTCAAAACCAACCATTGAAAAGGTATTATTATTAACATGAACTGAACAGACCCAATCAATACAAAATCATTAACATGGAAAATTGAATAGGGAAATTCATAATGCTTTAAGTGTTATTTTCGTTTCTAGTTTGAGTTTGTTTATCATGACAGCCACTAATTCACCTCGAAAACATTTTACAAATGTAGTTTAGTTGATGTTTTTGAGTATGAGGGCGTCACACAACCTGTTCATGTTTCATCTGTCTAATTTGACGAGCTTTAATCTACATGACAGATGAATTTGAGTTTAATTGACACGACCTTTAACAACGTAAGAAATGAGAAGTGTTTCTCCATGCTTTATAAAGTTCATTACTCTATTTATCTTAACTATACTATGGCAGGTTGCATTTTATTATTTTTTTCTTATCATTAAAGATAAACAATGTATTATTGTAATCAATAATAAATATTTAATACTTATAAAATATTAACTGTGCAATCTATGTCACTTTGGATAAAACCAAATGCATGGATGTTAATTTAATAATTTTGTATATTTTTGGGTCTATATCTAATAAGACCGTGTTTGTCTACTAGTGTTTGATAAACAGTTTTACGTCTTCGTTTAATGTCTGATTCTGCGTCCACCTGATGCAGAACCAGTAGATTTCTCTCGATGTGTGTTTTTGTTCTTGTGTAAGCCGTGGCGTTCAGGAGGAGATCAAGCGCGCAGCAGTGGCATTGCTACGTTTAAGATAACGATGCTAAAAGACTCGGCCTTTGATTCGCTGTTCCCACACCAAACTGAAAACCAACTGCAGAAACAAACAGATGAAAAGAACAGCGTGAGGAGAAACAGAACGAGTCGCAGGAAAGTTAATGGACATAAAAACCCCGCTCACACAAAACACGAAGTGACATTTTCTAAGTAATGGAGTGAGTGTGTTTATTGATGACCGCAAATGCACTCGAGTGATTTTCCTTCAAATCCTCCTTCAGTCGTAGTCGAAACAGAGCCGTTTAGTGGTTCATCTGTCTGTTCATCTATTGTGGTTATTCACTTGTCGTCTCATTACTAGAAGATATGAGAACTTGAAAGTATAATCAATTCTAATAATTATAAATATATGAATCTTAAATTCCATTTGTGGCTCTCCATAAACGCATTATGTTTACATGCAATGATTTTCGCAAATACACTCTGAATTCAGACTCCTAAAGTTCTGTATGAACTCTCAACTTAGCAGTCTGATTCGAGTAACCAACCAGATCTCAACCCTCAGTATTTCTTTTCCTACTGTACTATGGTAGTCAATGGGGGGCGAGATCTGTTTGGTTACTATCATTCTTCCAAATATCTTCCTTTGTGTACAGCAGAACAAAGACATTTATACAGGTTTGGAACAACTTCAGCATGAGTACATTTTAATTTTTGGGTGAACTGTCCCTTTAACTCATGAATAACTCACTTTTTCTGATAAGGTCTGTTCACCCGTCCTTCTCTGCTCATCTGTGAAGCTGGTTTATTTGTTCTAGTGTTTGTGTTTGTCCAGAAAACAGATGATGTTCTGAACCGCATGTTTGCCATCTGTTGATCACATCAGATCCGTGTTACGCTGAAGCTGCACTGCAAAAAAATTTCTGTCTTGTTTTCCTGCACAAATATCTAAAAGTTCTTAAATCAAGATACATTTACTGGAGAAGCGAAATGACTGAAGAATGATTTCTGAAGGATCATGTGACACTGAACACTGGAGTAATGATGCTGAAAATTCAGCTTTGATCACTGTATATAAATTACACTTTACTATATATTCACATAAAAAACAGCTGTTTTACATTGTAATAATTTTTTTAGATTTTTTTACTGTATTTTTGATCAAATAAATGCAGCCTTGGTGATCAGAAGAAACATTAAGAACCCAAACTTTGAACGGTTTTATATGAACTCACTTCATCAGTGTTTTGTGAGAGTATTTCTGTAATTGAACTCAGACTCGCTCACGGCTCTTCCTCACACTCTTGATTTCCCCAGTTCCACACGATTAAAATGAGAATCAATATGAAGTGAGTCGGTAAGTAAAAGAGTTTAATGATTGAGATTTCAGATTGAGCGTCCTGTAACTGCGGCAGACGTGTTTCATCAGCTCATCTCTGAGCAGGTTTTACTGCCATTAGTTCTCCGTTCAGATGATATCCAGTAAACTCCATATAAACTGTCCATATATTCAATCATAGAAACACTCATGAGCATCTGAAGCTGCCGCACGACCTCATAAACACCTGCATTCAGTCACCTGCAGACTGCTTTATTCATCTAAACTGTTAAAGAGTGATTACAAATGTCTTGTTTCTTGAGAAATGTATCAAAATGAAGTGACTTTGCTTAAAACCAAGAGAAAAAAATCTGCAAATGGAGTCAGAAAATGATCTTAATTCAAAGGGAAAACAAGATTATTTGACTCCATTGGCAGATATTTGTTCTTGTTTTAAGCACAAACTCACTTCATTTTAATGTGAAAACAAGACTTAATATGTTCAGTTATTTTGCTTCTCCAGTAAATGTATCTTAATTTAAGAATGTTTAGATATTTGTGCTGGAAAACAAGACAGAAACACTGAGTAAGAAAATGATTTTTGCAGCGTGTTTTTGCTGTAATATCTGTGTTTCTCCGGAGAGTCGCTGCGTTCACGAAACACGTCCACACCATCGTTATTGGTTTTCACTATTTAAAACCCAAATGGACTTTGGAGATTCATTATGTCCTCATCTCAGCTCTGACCCCAACAGCCATAAAAATGATTGTGCAATATTTCTTTTACGACACTGAAAATTCATAACTTTTCACCGGCGTCCTGAAGGACGAATAAAAGTAAAGGAGGAGATTTCATGTGGTATTGAACATGTGTTCTCAGGGAGGCAGACGCTCGTAAAATCTCTCGGTTTCAGCAGCAAATCAACGTAACAGGACCGGTGAGATCCGGAGAATCACGTCACGCGTGTCCGTCTGTTTCCGTGTGTGATCTGCTGTGTCCGATCGGACCCTTCAACCTTGTGTTATGGTCTGTGATCCTGCAGATCCCACAGCGTCTGCTTTAGCTTGTTATTGTCATCATTATGTTGTCAATGAGTCCAGCTTTTCAGGTACTGTTGAGCATTTTAGGGCGTTTGAATGAGGGGTTTGTCTTTTGATAACACAAGGTGACAGCCTTAAAAAAATCATTTCAACAAACCTTATCTAATATATTATAAAACTGAATACGAGTAGCCTTTCAATATGGCTGTTTATCGCCGATATGGTCGTAGGTAATCATAGAGAGCTGATATACAGCCATATCGCATGGCTGCGAGTGTGATATTGCATTTATACAACAGTTCGACGACACGAGTGTGTGAATAAATAAAAATCTTTTGTGCAGAACTACTTCCGTCTTTAAAACATCACTTTAGAACTAGTAACGAAGGAACACTGAGTCGCTTCAGTGAAGCTTATTGTATTTTGTAGATTATTATGGTATTATGAGAGAGAGATCAACTAAACGAGTGTATTACCTGCATTTGATAGCATTAATTCTCCAGGTTGATGTCCATAATATTATATCCATTTTAAAAAATCTGTTTGAATGTCTGCTGAGGAAAGCGATCTTTGTCTTTGTCCTTTTAAAAGTTAAGGGGATTTCCCATTAAGTAGCGCTCTAGTTACAGGATTTAAGTTAGGGTGTGTTCACACTTGTAGTTCGGTTTGTTTGGTCCAGACCAAAAAACAAAACAAAAACATTTAGTCCTGGTCCGATTAGCGTTCAGATTGGCAATTTTATCACTGAACCAAAAGATACCGAACCTAAAGGCATAGGGATGCGTTCACAACCTGATTGGTTGGATTTTATGGCGTATTGCCTATTTTGAGACTGAACTTACCGAACATCCAAAACAATGCTGTGTGCTGAGGTAAATGCGCTTGTTGTGTGTGTGTAGCCTGCGTATGATGGTATTTTGGCCAGCTGGGAACTCGTGAAGAGCTTATAAAATGTGTAAAGGAGTTAAAACAGCGGCAGGAATCGCACAAATGATCTGCTCGCGACTAATGAGAAAAACCGATGTGCATGAGGATCCTGTCCTTTTTAGGGTCTCATCTTTCTGTTTTCGGTTCGTTTACATGTCTTTGGTCCGTGTTGCATTCATATATCATTGAAACCGCACCAGAGTTCGTTTAGAAGCAGACCAAGACTCATCTTTTCAGCAGTCTCGGCCCGTTTGTTTGGTGTGCACCAGGGTTCGGATGGCAGCGTTCACTCGTTCAAAAGAACCGCACTAACAGAGCAATCGCACCACGGTTTGTTTTAATCAAACCAAACATGACAAGTGTGAACGCAGCCTTAAATATAGCCTAAATATAAAGTTATGAAACACTTTAACCCAAATCGTTTTGCTCTGGAACAAGTAATAGATTAATAAGACCAAAGATTGCCCGTTTGATATAACCCAAATTAATTATATCTCATGTTTAACCACTATCTACATAAGAGCCAGCGGCAAATTCCCAAAGGACTGTCCGAGATGAAGCTGTTCTCTGCGGGTACTCGAGCACTGAACGACCGCTGACGCATGGAGCTCGCATCTGCGAAAGCATCAAAACAAATAGTAAAATAGTCGCTTGTTTATATACAGTATGAGTCCCATATTTCAGGTCTAAACAACTACATTCTTGCCTAAAAAAAAAAAAAAAATCTTGAAATTTCATGACATAACAATAGTATTTATAAAAAATATGGTGGATTTGCTCAACCGCCATGACAGCCGCCGCAAGCGGAGTGATACAAATAGTGAAACGGTACCAGTGCTGATACTGGGAGAATATTGCATGGCTGTCAGCCAATCAGATTTAAGAACCAGAAAGAACTGTTGTGTGTGTTTATATATATATATATATATAATATGATAACTGCATGGTGTTTACTGCTTTAGTTTGGAAAAGTGAATACATGAGATAAATATTCCAGCCACACTTTTGCACATTGACAGAAACAGGAGTTTTATTTCAGGGCTGCAGAGGATCTGATCTGATCGCTCATAATAGCCGCTGAAATTTCTGTGGTAAATCTCCAGTGACGGTGTGACTGTGGTTTAGCTGACGTCTCCTGGCAGCGTTTGCTGTTGTTTCTCTGTTCTTGTATAACGTGCTAATCTAGAGCCCTTAAATTGGCATGTGCTAACGGCCCCACAGGAAGTAATAACCGCGGAGGGCGCGGGGCTTTATGTGCGCGGCTGTGTTATTGCTGCACGTATAGAGAGACGGCGCTCTTATTACACCCCCTGTGACTAATGCACACGATTCACTTTTATATGCACCTTGTTTTTATATCCCCCTTGTTTCTCTCTTTGTGAGGAACGCATGAGTTCGGCATCCTGGGTAAATTGCACAGATATTTCATGTGTTCACACTGCAAAACATGATTTTCTTCCTCACTGTTTCTGTCTTGTTTTCCAGCACAAATATCTAAACATTCTTAAATCAAGATACATTTACTGGAGAAGAGAAATGACTGAAGATATTAAGTCTTGCTTTCTGAAAAGTTGTTTAGACGTAGCGTAAAGTCACTTAAAGCATCTTTTTGGGATATGACCTTTCATGTAGTGCGTAATAAAGTTGTAAAAGGTTCAGTTTCAAAGATCAGAGTGCAGATAAATTGAGTTATTGTCTCATAAAAGAAAGAAGTGATTCTGAACTGCCTGAAAGGAGTCGTCAGTAATTCCAGTCTCACTTCCTGCTGAACCTATAGGTTTGTACCTAATTTGCATAATGACCGCCTCTGGTCTTCATTGGCTGAACAGCATCTGCTTTGCCCCGCCCTCAATCACTGTATTTGTATCTGAGACTGGAAGAATTTGGTTCGTGTTGTTCATGTCCAGAAGACAGAAGCAAATCCACTTTGATGAGATTGATACGGTAAAACTGACGCCATCGTAACTGTTCGAATCACTGTGAATCAAGAGCTGAGATTCAGATATGATAATGAGCATTTGGTTTCTGAACAATTATAAGAGACTAGGCCATCTGACCAATCAGAGCAGAGCAGCTCTCAGGAAGGCGGAGTTTAGAGAGATCGAATCTTTGAATGAACCGTTTCAGACACTGTGAGAAAAGAGCTGATGCTGCAGTGGATATTATGAGAAAATTAAAGTGTTTTTTGACCTTGGATGAATGTGAATCTATTGTAGGAGACCTAAAACAAAATTAGGAACCTTTAAAATAATAATTTGGGTATTTTATTTTGATACATTTTTCAGTAAAACAAGACTTGCTTCTCAGGTAATTGGACTGGAAAACAAACCAAAAATACTGAGGAAGAAAAACGCATCGCTCAGCACTAAACCGACCTGCTTCATGCTTTCACGGGCTTAAACAGGTGTAAGTGTGAAAGCACTTGTGTGAAATTAGGAGTCTATTTTTGAGCACAGCGACCGTCGCTCGTGATCCGGCGTGATTGAGCGTGTGTTGACGGCTGGTTGTGACAGTGCGAGAGGGTGTTTAATGGTTAGAAACCCTGCTGCGCGCGCCGGGACCGCAGGACCGGAGTGACAAACGCTGCCAGCGCTGAGAGATTCCCTGAGCTCCTCACACCTCTTCCTCAGGATTTTAACCCCGGAGAAACGCTTCCGCGTGAGATGTACTTGACAGGCCGTCCGGGATCGCTCTCACCGCACTTCTAATTGTTCTGCTTTAGTTTTCGGTGGAAGTGCACTTTCTGCTCATGAAACATTCAGAAAGTTTCCAGCGTTACCGTGAAGTTGCTCGAAACTTTTCAACGCTGTCGGCTGCTGAAGAACGACAGCAGATCCACAAAACATTTGGAGAAAGTGAAGTTAGTAATAAGACGGGTGTCAAGCAGGACATGTGAGCGTTGTATCTGTACCTGACTGAAAATCTAAGACCGGTTTCATTACTTGAGTTTGATTATTATTGGGGAGCATGCTTTTTTTTTTGCAAAAAAAAAAATTATTTTATTTGTTTGTTTTTTAATTTTTAATTTGCATTTTTATTTTATAATTTAAAATGTTTATTATTTTAAATAATAAAATGTATGATATATTATTTAAATTTATTTTATAATTAAATTTTTTTTCATTTAATTTATTAATTAATTATCTTGTTTTCTCTAATCATATTATGCAATAAATATTAATGTAAGTATGTGCTGCAAATTATTTAATTAGTTCAATTTCATAGGTGCTAAATATGTAGGCCTAAACTTTTTTTAGGTATAAAAACTGGTTGCGGTTTGGTTAATTATGAAAATGCCATATATTAATAAAAATGACCCATTCTCTGGGTTAAAATGACCCATTCGCTGGGTTAAAAAAACCCAATCTCTGGGTTAAAACGACCCATTCGCTGGGTTAAAACGACAGAATCGCTGGGTTAAAAAAACCCAATCTCTGGGTTAAAACAACCCATTCGCTGGGCGAAAACGACCCAATCGCTGGGTTAAAACGACCCATTCTCTGTGTTAAAACATCCCATTCACTGGGTTAAAGTGACCCAAACGCTGGGTTAAAACAACCCAATTGCTGGGTTAAAACAACCCCAAAGCTGGGTTAAAACAACCCAATCACTGGGTTAAAACGACCCAAAAATAATCAGAAGGTAAACAATTATTAAACATATTAATAAATGTTAATTTCCATCATACTTTAAGTTCATTTAAAGCAAGAAATACAGTAATTTTTAAACAATATTTGAGTTAAATAAAACTACCCAGCAGGTTGGGTCAAACATTTAACCCAACTGCTGGGTTAAAACAACCCATTCACTGGGTTTAAGCAGCCCAGTCGCTGGGTTAAAACAGCCCAAACACTGGGTTAAAACAACCCATTCACTGGGTTTAAGCAGCCCATTCGCTGGGTTAAAACATCCCAATCTCTGGGTTAAAACAACCCATTCACTGGGTTTAAGCAGCCCAGTCGCTGGGTTAAAACAGCCCAAACACTGGGTTAAAACAACCCATTCACTGGGTTTAAGCAGCCCATTCGCTGGGTTAAAACATCCCAATCTCTGGGTTAAAACGACCCATTCGCTGGGTTAAAATGACCCAAACGCTGGGTTAAAATGACCCATTCGCTGGGTTAAAACGACCCGTTCGCTGGGTTAAAAAAAAAACAATCTCTGGGTTAAAATGACCCATTCTCTGTGTTAAAACATCCCATTCACTGGGTTAAAACGACCCATTCGCTGGGTTAAAAAAAACCCCAATCTCTGGGTTAAAACAACCCATTCGCCGGGGTAAAAATAACCCAATCGCCGTGTTAAAACAACCCATTCGCTGCGTTGAAACAACCCAATTGTAGATATAATGTATCACATTCCTGTTTCCATCAACACTTCGCTCTGACTGATGTATCGTTTTATTTCTTTGTTTTTTCTTATTACTCAGAATATTGAGGATCAGTCTTTGAGTTTGGCTCTTGTTCTCTAAAAGAGAAGCTCCAGCAGCATTTGAGCTCATACGAGTCAAACCACATTTACACATTTATAGATGAGACTTGCGTATGTGCATGTTTTTTTTTTGATTTTCTAGTCCACTTATCTGACTTTAGCTTCACCAGAATGAGAGTTTTAGAAAAATATCACTTAGTCGTGGTAGAGAAGCGCAGGTCACTTGTCTGGAGTTCTGCTCAGTTGTTGTAGATGACAGGAGCTTCGCAGGGCGTCTGAATCAACCGTCGGTAACAAAGGACTGACGCGCGACGGTGATAGCGGGTGAGCTGAGATTGTGTGTTCATGTAAATTCAGCTCAATGACTGAAACCGCAGGAAGAAAAGCGCCGTCACACCCTCAGACATCTCAGCTGTAGCACACAATAACCAGACAATTTACCCAGAAGCCCTCGGTGAGGAGAAATGACCCCCATCAGATGCCATTATCTGGCCCTATTATCATCTGTCATTCTCATATGAAAATTGGCCATGAAATGTTGATTCTGTGAGAAACGGCTTTGAAAATGCAGATCTTGAGATTTATTCTACACTGTGTGTACATTACAGAACCAGATATCTGCGTTCTTGCTATAGATGACCATTGTTGATGGAGTCCCATGTTGATTAAATATTTTGATGCATTTTTAAATTTACAATCAGTAGATTTTTAGCGAGATTTATTTGCAGTGGCACGATTTTATAGGAATGACTAAATACCTTTTTATTTTTGGTAATTTGTAGATTTTTTTATAAATTTATATTCAAAGACTTTTAATGACTTTATTGTAAATTTTTGTAATATTTTATTTCGTGATTATAAGAATGACTAAATGTATTTTTGTAAAATATATTTAAAGTATTTTAAAAATTATTTTTATTGTAAATTAATTCAATTAAATTCGTTTTATTGTATTTTATTTATTTTTATTTATTTCATGATTTTAAAAGAGTGACTAAATTATTTTTTTGTAAATTGTTCAATTGAAATTTTCAATTTATATTTGAAGTATTTTTAAAATTACATATTTATTATTTAATCAAATTGTTTTTATTTTATTGTAATATTTATTATTTTAATAATTTTATAGGAATGATTAAATTTTTTTTGTAATTTGTAGATTTTTTTATTAGTGTAATTTTAAAATATTTACATTTATATTTAAAGAATTTAAATTACTTTTTAAATGGTAAATTAATTGAATTAAATATTTTTTGTTATATTATATTTTACTTATTTTTTATTTATTTAGCAATTTTATAAGAATGACTAAATGTATTTTTGCAAATTATATTTAAATTAAATTTAAATAATTAAAATTTATATTTGCATTTTGAATATTTTTAAAATTAGTTTTTATTGTAAATTAATTCAATTAAATTCAGTTTTATTGTATTTTCTTTTTAATTCATGATTTTAAAAGTGACAATTACTTTTTTGGAAATTGTTGTTTAATTGAAATTGTTTAAATTAAAATAATTTATATTTGTATTAAAATTACATATTTATTGTTATTAACTGAAAATCAGATTGCTTTTATTTTATTAAAATTAATAAATAAATAAATATTACAGTAAAAAAAACAATTTGATTTTAATTAAATAATAAATATGAAATTTAAAAAAAATACTTCAAATATTTAAATAATTTTATTAAATTTAAATAATTTCAATTAAGCAATAATTTACAAAAACGCAATTTATTCATTTCTATAAAATCATTAAAATAAATAAATATTACAATGATTTTATAGGAATGACTAGGCTTCACTGATGAATCATTCACAGTAAGACCAGCAACATGAATTAAGAAAGTAAACAATTAAGTAGAAAGATTCTTCAGGTGTGTCTGTGAAATCTTTCTGAACGTGACATTTGATGAGTAACTGTAAGTGACTGAGCTGCTGTTGTGAGACGGGCAGGAACCTGCACACACACACACACACACACACACACACACACACACACACACCGGCTCACCTGTCTCACCCTGCATCATTTACACAGACGGCTTAATTGAGCGCAGCGCGACGGGTAGCGGCACGAGAGGGTCTGCAGACGGGAGACTGTGGCGTGAGCTCTCAATTATATGCCCAGCGGTTTGACGCAGCGGCACGAGACAGACGCTCACGCCGCTTCTGCTGATGAGATCTCCACAGAGAGCCGTACGCCACCGAGCTTCTCTTCATTCATCATCATTAACTGAGCCGTTTCCTTCTGCTCTCAGACCTGTTCAGCAGTCAGAGCTCTCCTCCGGTGTTACGAATGACACGCGCCGCTCTGAACGCTCACATCCTGCTGAACGACACCAAAAAATAATTATCACTGGGCTACGTTTTAGAAGTCTTTCTGCTTCAGACTCCATTAAGCCAATATTCTGGTTTCTAAAAATGACATTGACCACAAAAACGTTGAGAAATCAATCACTGAAGAGGAGATGCAACAAAAACTCATTTTGAACTGCAACTTTATTTACTCAGAATTTTCTCTGACATTTCACCGTGAGATATCATGATATCATGGTTTAGGCGAATAAAGTTATAGCTCAAAATGAGTTCATAGAGAAAGTGCTGCTCTTCTTTATTTATAAAGTATTATGAGTTTTAGTTGCACTTCCTCTTTATTTGATTAAAAACTTTATTTCAATATAAATGCCATTTTTATAAAAGTAATATAGAGTATAGAAATCAGATGAAGACATCTGAAATATGCCTGTATTGATCCTAATGGAACTTAATGAAAGTATTCATTTATTTCTGCTCGTGTCCAAATTACAGATGCGATAAGACAGTTTTGAGAAGTTATGCATGGAGAAATGAATATATATCGTGTGTGTGTGTGTATAGAGAGAGAGAGAATTATTTAAAATAAATTTACATTTTTAAAAAAAAAATATATATATATTTATATATACTGTATAAAAAATGTATAATTATTTTTAATTAATTCTTAATTCATCATTTTAAATATATAAATTTGAGAATTATTTTAAAAAAATAATAGAAAAAATCAAAAAGTATATTTATATATACTGTATATAAAATTATTTATAAATAATTTTTAATATTTATTTTTAATTAATTCTCAATTCATAATTTTAAATATATAGAATATTTAAATTTTATATATATATATATATATATATATATATATATATAAAAAATTGTATCAAAAATACAAAAAATGAAATAATTAATTTGGTCTTTAAAAGAAATCCAGAGCTTGTATATGGAAGAAAATTAATGCCAAATGTTTTTGTAACAAAAAAAAAAAAAGCTTGTTGAATTATATTAAATTTAAATAATTAAATTTTATTTTTGCGTTTTAAGTATTTTTAAAATGACTTTTGTATTGTAAATTAATTCAATTAAATTCTTTTTATTGTATTTTATTTTTTATTTAATTCATTTTTTTGTAAATTATTGTTTAATTATTTAATTTTAAATAATTCATATTTTTATTTGTCTTAAAATCACATTTATTGTTTAACTAAAATTGCTTTTATTTTATTAAAATAAACAAACAAATAAATAAATATTTCAATAAAATATAAGCAATTTGAATTTAATTAAATAACAATAAATATGTCATTTTTGATGGAATAAAATTCATGTCAAATGTTTTTGAAACTTGTTGAATTTTATTTTTATAAAAATACAAGCATAATACAATGCATTAAAATGCAAGCATGCATATTTTTTTTTCAATTAGTGCAATTCAACAAGCTGTTTTGTTTCAAAAACATTTGGCATTAATTGTCTTCCATACTCGTGTCCATATATCACGTTCACTGTCGCTCTGACACGTTTACTGTGATGTTTGACAATGAAACCTGTAAAAGTGTCTGTGATCCTCCACAGTGTCATGTACACATTAAACACTGCTGGTCCTTTTATAACTCGCGGTGACAGAAATCAGTCTGACCATCAGATGATCCTTATAAAGTGCACAGTTTTAGTGGTGGAAGCTGATTGGTCAGTCATATGCTGTTGCAGAAGCTCTTCAGTGTGTCATTGATCTGATCTGTGTGTGTGTGTGTGTGTCTGGATCTTCTTACGCCGTTCGAGTTTGTAGGAAGGTTTTTTGTTCTTTCATCTGTCTTCCTGTACTTTCTGTCGTTCCTCAGCAGTGAATCAGATCTTTCCCATGAGCTCCAGCTCCAGTTTAAAGACACTGTAAGTGTGTGAGCTCATTTTAGACTCGGATCTAAATCCATCCTCGCTACAAGCCGCTGTCACGCGCTCGGAATGATGATGCCGAGCAGGGAAGAGATGTTCCTAACCAATTAAAGTTCAGCTCAGGCCCACCTGGTCTCGCTGTCAGCAGCTCGGCCCGTGACGGGAGCCCACAGCGGCCCATGTGACAGGCCTTAAATTACACCAACTCTTTTGGGGAACACGAGCGGAACTTAGAGAGACTCTTCAGAGCTTTATAAACCCTCATCCCTCGCTCTACCTGTCTCACTCTGATTCACACACACACACACACACACACACACACACAACTCCTCTCGCTGTCAGCCGTCACACACACACACACACACACACACACACACACACACACACACACACACAGACACACAAACACACACACTAGCACGCCATTAATTCTCTTTACTCAATTAGAAGCTGTTCATACAGAACATGTTTTTCCATTTCTCTGCACCTTTTTTCCATTGTTTTTCTATGTAAACATCTATCTATCTATCTATCTATCTATCTATCATGTTTTTCAGTAACTGTATCATTAACTCATGCAGAATTCGGCTTGTTTTAATTGGCTGTGATATTTGGACATATGTTGCAATTATAAATGAGTGTTTGAGGAGGTCAAGCACTTACTCTTGCGTGATACTGCACTTTATTTTTCAGAAAATTCTGGATGTGGTGTAGGAATCATCATCACCTCACAGCTGTTAGTGTATTGTCATCATCATCATCATCAGATATGAAGATGATGGGTCATTTCAGCCCTCTAGTTCTGTCTGTTCTTTAATATTCGGAGGTGGTTTGTGACGGGCTGAACTCACTGCAGCAGGAAGCCCATTAACTGTGATGACAGGAAGACAGATTGAGGCTTATTCTGAAACATGACGTTCTAATCGGTGCGCATGTTAATTAAAAGCAGTTTATTGAAATGTTTCTTGCAGACACAAAAACTACCAGAACACTGGATTGTTACGTCTGACCCAGGATCTGGGTAACACTAAAACTACCCAAACACTGGGTTGTTACGTCTGACCCAGGATCTGGGTTACACTTAAACTACCAGAACACTGGATTGTTACGTCTGACCCAGGATCTGGGTAACACTAAAACTACCCAAACACTGGGTTGTTACGTCTGACCCAGGATCTGGGTTACACTTAAACTACCCAAACACTGGGTTGTTACGTCTGACCCAGGATCTGGGTAACACTTAAACTACCCAAACACTGGGTTGTTACGTCTGACCCAGGATCTGGGTAACACAAAAACTACCCAAACACTGGGTTGTTACGTCTGACCCGGGATCTGGGTAACACAAAAACTACCCAAACGCTGGGTTGTTACGTCTGACCCAGGATCTGGGTAACACTTAAACTACCCAAACACTGGGTTGTTACGTCTGACCCAGGATCAGGGTAACACAAAAACTACCCAAACGCTAGGTTGTTACATCTGACCCAGGATCAGGGTAACACAAAAACTACCCAAACACTGGGTTGTTACGTCTGACCCAGGATCAGGGTAACACAAAAACTACCCAAACACTGGGTTGTTACGTCTGACCCGGGATCAGGGTAACACAAAAACTACCCAAACGCTGGGTTGTTACGTCTGACCCGGGATCTGGGTAACACAAAAACTACCCAAACGCTGGGTTGTTACGTCTGACCCAGGATCTGGGAAACATAAAAACTACCCAAACGCTGGGTTGTTACGTCTGACCCAAGATCTGGGTAACACAAAAACTACCAGAACACTGGATTGTTACGTCTGACCCAGGATCTGGGTAACACAAAAACTACCCAAACGCCAGGTTGTTGTGTCTGACCCAGGATCAGGGTAACACAAAAACTACCAGAACACTGGATTGTTACGTCTGACCCAGGATCTGGGTAACACTAAAACTACCCAAACACTGGGTTGTTACGTCTGACCCAGGATCTGGGTTACACTTAAACTACCCAAACACTGGGTTGTTACGTCTGACCCAGGATCTGGGTAACACTTAAACTACCCAAACACTGGGTTGTTACGTCTGACCCAGGATCTGGGTTACACTTAAACTACCCAAACACTGGGTTGTTACGTCTGACCCAGGATCTGGGTAACACTTAAACTACCCAAACACTGGGTTGTTACGTCTGACCCAGGATCTGGGTTACACTTAAACTACCCAAACACTGGGTTGTTACGTCTGACCCAGGATCTGGGTAACACTTAAACTACCCAAACACTGGGTTGTTACATCTGACCCAGGATCAGGGTAACACAAAAACTACCCAAACACTGGGTTGTTACATCTGACCCGGGATCAGGGTAACACAAAAACTACCTAAACGCTGGGTTGTTACGTCTGACCCGGGATCTGGGTAACACAAAAACTACCCAAACGCTGGGTTGTTACGTCTGACCCGGGATCTGGGTAACACAAAAACTACCCAAACGCTGGGTTGTTACGTCTGACCCGGGATCTGGGTAACACAAAAACTACCCAAACGCTGGGTTGTTACGTCTGACCCAGGATCTGGGTAACACTTAAACTACCCAAACGCTGGGTTGTTACGTCTGACCCAGGATCAGGGTAACACAAAAACTACCCAAACACTGGGTTGTTACGTCTGACCCAGGATCTGGGTAACACAAAAACTACCCAAACGCTGGGTTGTTACGTCTGACCCAGGATCTGGGTAACATAAAAACTACCCAAACACTGGGTTGTTACGTCTGACCCAGGATCTGGGTAACACAAGAACTACCCAAACACTGGGTTGTTACGTCTGACCCAGGATCAGAGTAACACAAAAACTACCCAAACACTGGGTTGTTACGTCTGACCCGGGATCTGGGTGACACAAAATCTACCCAAACACTGGGTTGTTACGTCTGACCCGGGAGCTGGGTTACACAAAATCTACCCAAACACTGGGTTGTTACGTCTGACCCAGGATCTGGGTAACATAAAAACTACCCAAACACTGGGTTGTTACGTCTGACCCAGGATCTGGGTAACACAAAAACTACCCAAACACTGGGTTGTTACGTCTGACCCAGGATCAGGGTAACACAAAAAACTACCCAAACACTGGGTTGTTACGTCTGACCCAGGATCTAGGTAACACAAAACTACCCAAACACTGGGTTGTTACGTCTGACCCAGGATCTGGGTGACACAAAATCTACCCAAACACTGGGTTGTTACGTCTGACCCGGGAGCTGGGTTACACAAAATCTACCCAAACACTGGGTTGTTACGTCTGACCCAGGATCTGGGTAACATAAAAACTACCCAAACACTGGGTTGTTACGTCTGACCCGGGATCTGGGTAACACAAAAACTACCCAAACGCTGGGTTGTTACGTCTGACCCAGGATCTGGGTAACACTTAAACTACCCAAACACTGGGTTGTTACGTCTGACCCAGGATCAGGGTAACACAAAAACTACCCAAACGCTAGGTTGTTACATCTGACCCAGGATCAGGGTAACACAAAAACTACCCAAACACTGGGTTGTTACGTCTGACCCAGGATCAGGGTAACACAAAAACTACCCAAACACTGGGTTGTTACGTCTGACCCGGGATCAGGGTAACACAAAAACTACCCAAACGCTGGGTTGTTACGTCTGACCCGGGATCTGGGTAACACAAAAACTACCCAAACGCTGGGTTGTTACGTCTGACCCAGGATCTGGGAAACATAAAAACTACCCAAACGCTGGGTTGTTACGTCTGACCCAAGATCTGGGTAACACAAAAACTACCAGAACACTGGATTGTTACGTCTGACCCAGGATCTGGGTAACACAAAAACTACCCAAACGCCAGGTTGTTGTGTCTGACCCAGGATCAGGGTAACACAAAAACTACCAGAACACTGGATTGTTACGTCTGACCCAGGATCTGGGTAACACTAAAACTACCCAAACACTGGGTTGTTACGTCTGACCCAGGATCTGGGTTACACTTAAACTACCCAAACACTGGGTTGTTACGTCTGACCCAGGATCTGGGTAACACTTAAACTACCCAAACACTGGGTTGTTACGTCTGACCCAGGATCTGGGTTACACTTAAACTACCCAAACACTGGGTTGTTACGTCTGACCCAGGATCTGGGTAACACTTAAACTACCCAAACACTGGGTTGTTACGTCTGACCCAGGATCTGGGTTACACTTAAACTACCCAAACACTGGGTTGTTACGTCTGACCCAGGATCTGGGTAACACTTAAACTACCCAAACACTGGGTTGTTACATCTGACCCAGGATCAGGGTAACACAAAAACTACCCAAACACTGGGTTGTTACATCTGACCCGGGATCAGGGTAACACAAAAACTACCTAAACGCTGGGTTGTTACGTCTGACCCGGGATCTGGGTAACACAAAAACTACCCAAACGCTGGGTTGTTACGTCTGACCCGGGATCTGGGTAACACAAAAACTACCCAAACGCTGGGTTGTTACGTCTGACCCGGGATCTGGGTAACACAAAAACTACCCAAACGCTGGGTTGTTACGTCTGACCCAGGATCTGGGTAACACTTAAACTACCCAAACGCTGGGTTGTTACGTCTGACCCAGGATCAGGGTAACACAAAAACTACCCAAACACTGGGTTGTTACGTCTGACCCAGGATCTGGGTAACACAAAAACTACCCAAACGCTGGGTTGTTACGTCTGACCCAGGATCTGGGTAACATAAAAACTACCCAAACACTGGGTTGTTACGTCTGACCCAGGATCTGGGTAACACAAGAACTACCCAAACACTGGGTTGTTACGTCTGACCCAGGATCAGAGTAACACAAAAACTACCCAAACACTGGGTTGTTACGTCTGACCCGGGATCTGGGTGACACAAAATCTACCCAAACACTGGGTTGTTACGTCTGACCCGGGAGCTGGGTTACACAAAATCTACCCAAACACTGGGTTGTTACGTCTGACCCAGGATCTGGGTAACATAAAAACTACCCAAACACTGGGTTGTTACGTCTGACCCAGGATCTGGGTAACACAAAAACTACCCAAACACTGGGTTGTTACGTCTGACCCAGGATCAGGGTAACACAAAAAACTACCCAAACACTGGGTTGTTACGTCTGACCCAGGATCTAGGTAACACAAAACTACCCAAACACTGGGTTGTTACGTCTGACCCAGGATCTGGGTGACACAAAATCTACCCAAACACTGGGTTGTTACGTCTGACCCGGGAGCTGGGTTACACAAAATCTACCCAAACACTGGGTTGTTACGTCTGACCCAGGATCTGGGTAACATAAAAACTACCCAAACACTGGGTTGTTATGTCTGACCCAGGATCTGGGTAACACCAATGGGTAACATTGTTCATGGATCTATTGGTTATGAACGATCAATCCAGATCTCTCAACCAGTTTTTGTCAGGAAGGCAGATTTTTGCCAGTCTGAATGTTTGCAGTAAAGGTGGAAAGTGTTTCCACATGGACTAATTTGGATTTTCATTGCAAATGCAGGGGGAAAAAATGTACAGTGCAGTTGTAGTCATTGTGTTCTCTTGATCCTTTTTTTTTTATTTTGTAATTGAATGCAAATGTGTTGGTGGAGCGGGAAATCCCTGATGGAGGGAGAAAACCAACAGGAATCAGACGTGCGGCCAATATCATTAAATTCATGCGCTGCTTGGAACATTGTGGTGGTTTCCTGCATTTGAATGAGGGTTTGAGTGTTTTTATTAGTGCTCACCGAGTCCATGAAATGTGCAGCATATGTGTCACGAGTCTCCTGCCAATGTAGATGAATCTCTTCCTGATCTGAAGTGGGACTTGATACTCATCACTTCACATTCTGTTTGCGTTTGCATGTAAATGAAGGAATACAATTACAATGTAATGAACTTATGTTTACATGCAGGTTCAATCATGTAAAAACTGCTCATGGAAATGTTGCGTAAGTTGTGATTCAGCATTGGTGTTTGATGCGGGCGGTCCTGTGACGTTCAGCTGTGTTTTTCCTCTTGTCTCTGAGCTGGGCGTCTGATGTTAGACAAATATTAATTTCCAGCGAGTCACCTATTGTTCTTGGGATCGACTCATGGCATCTTTGGCAGTGTTGGTTTATGAGCGTGCCGGTGCAGATGTTTGTACAGCACACACGAGAACGACAGTATGATTGTGTTTGTCATAATGTTCATCTTTCCGAGGTCAGAGCCGAGCGGATCATCAGGAATCTCTCCGTTTCATCTGCATTGATATGACACTCGGGTCTAAAGGTCTTACTGTGGTCTTCAGCTCATGTGAAGCAGTCGTGTGATTTAACTTCCACAGGATCGCAAACAATCGACCTCTCCGCCAGATCTGACCGTTATTCACACGAGAATTATGACAAGATTTCAGAGAGCGCTGTAGATGAGTCAAAATCCTGAGATTAATATTGCTGTTGTGAAGACGCAGCAAGAGTGTGTGTGTGCAAGTAATATATATATATATATATATATATATATATATATTAATTGTAAGCATTATGTTAATCTATATTATATTACAATAATATTATATAGTATATTACAATATAATTATAATATTATTCTACATTATTATGTGAATAATTACATATATTAATATTAGTATTATTGTGTGTATATATACTGTGTGTGTATATATATATATATATATATATATATGTGTGTGTGTGTGTATATATGTGTGTATATATATATAATTTGTATATATATATAGAATAATATTTAATTTCAAATTCAATTCATTTTTTATTTATAAAGCACATTTAAAATCAATCTAAGTTGGCTATTTGGCTAATTAAATGCAAGAAACATTTTGCAAGATTTTTTATGTTAAATATTTTATTATATAAAATAGATTGTTTAATATTACATTATATAATATTTTATATTTATATTATTTTATTAATATATATATATATATATATATATATATATATATATTATAATATGTGTAATATTGTAATCTATTGCAGTTTTGTTACTATATCATTATAATATTATTCTGTATTATTATGGCAATAATTACATATTATTAGTATTGTTAATATTGTGTGTGTGTGTGTGTGTGTGTATATATATATATATATATATATATATATATATATAATAGAATAATATTTAATATTGTATAATATTTTGTATTTATATTAATATATATTTTATTAATATTATATAATAGTATATATAATATGTGTGTAATTTATTGCAGTTTTGTTACTATATTATTATAATATTAGGGGAATAATTACATAAATATATAAATATATATATATATATATATATACACGTGTGTGTGTGTGTGTGTGTGTATTTATATATATGTCTGTGTATATGTGTATATATATATTCTTTAACATATATATAATTCTATTAATATATATATAAATTTTATTAATATGATATATTATAATATTATGTTATTTTGTAATTTTTGTCTTTATATATTACATATGCATAATTTATATATGTGTAAACAAAAAAGTAAAAAAAATATTTTTACTTCTATATTATTAAAAAAATTTATATAAAAATATACATTCTAAAGACATGTTGAGGAACATGAGAGTAAATGATGACAGGATTGTCCCGTTTGTTTGAGCTTTTCTTTAAATGTGTTTGTACTTGAACTCAATCATGTCGTCCAGTAATGAATGACGTTCAGTGTTCATATAAGAGTCTGTTGTTCTTTATTCACATAGTAAGAAATATTCAGCTGTAGTTCAGGTGAGCAACACAAATCATAAATGATTTCGATCAGTAACATACGCAGTGTTTGTACAAACGTTGTTCAGTCGAAGCGCACAGACTCTCTTCAGTTCGACTGCTTTAATTAAACACGGACGGACACGGCGCTAAAATATTTACCTTAGCGAAAGTCAACGGACGTTTAGCGGTTTGTGTAATGGTGTGTAAAGCACCTACGTGTTGCTGATTTATGTCTTAACGGGGGTTCGGCCGCCTGACGCTCTTGTTTTGGCTGCCAGGAATATAAACCTCAGCGAATGTTTGCACGGATCCGTAACCGACCGCACCGCTGCGTTTGTGCTGCTCTTACCTGAAATGACTAATGCAACACAGAAAGAGCTCCAGAGTAAATACAGCAGTCTTGTGCTCCTTTCCCATGATGCTCTGGGGTCTGAAGACTTCAAGAAAACAGACTTTTAAAGGTTTTTTCATTCTCTGTGATGGTGGACGAGATGATCAGAGGTCAGGCGCGTGGGGAATAGATTGTGTATCACTGTCAGCGTGTCCTGTTTACCTCAGCGCTCACCGCTTTACTAATGAGTTTCACTGCCTCTCTGTGTGTTTATCTGAACATTAGCACCATCCTTCCTTCATCTGCTCATAAACACAGCCTCTTCCTCTTCTCATCAGCCTCCAGCACTAATTGCTCTTAATATTTCAAAGGAAAGACTTTGTGTTTTATTGTTTTAAGAGCTTCATCTCACAGTGAAGTTGCTCCAAAACCTCATCAGCAGCTTTTAAGGGATTGTGAGTGATGTACTTCCACACACACACACACACACTCTCTCGTTATGTACTCTGGTGATAAATACTCGCTGAAAGGAAAGTTTAAGCCTCAGTAAATGCAGTCGTTCTGGACTCTGTTTAATCAGCGCTGCTTGTGTTCATTGTTCTGCTGTACAGAAATATGATTTGAGCTCATCTGGAATAAACATGCAGGACAAAACCGGACACTTCCGTGGACAAACGTGTGTTGGGTGTTTGAACAGCTCATTATAATATCATGATCTTTTTTCTTTCAGTTTTTTTTACAACACCAATTTACGCTAAAAATAGTATTTTTATTCAAATTGGAATTTTTTTTTACAGCTCTATTTATATGTCAGTCTGAGAATTTTATTAAAATGAGAAATGAGAAAAAATGAGAAACAAAACATTTCATATAAAGTTTTTTTTTTTAGCCCATGAATTTTATTTTATTTTCCAATTTGAATAAAAACTACAGGCTGCAATCAGACGTAATTAAAGCCATTTCTATAAAGTTTTTTTTAGCCCATAAATGTTATTTTATTTTATTTTTTATTTATTTATTTATTTTATTTTTTTCCAATTTGAATAAAAACTACAGGCTGCAGTCAGACGTAATTAAAGCCATTTCTATAAAGTTTTTTTAGCCCATAAATGTAATTTTATTTTATTTTATTTTATTTTATTTTATTTTATTTTATTTTATTTTATTTTATTTTATTTTATTTTATTATTTTATTTTATTTTATTTTATTTTTTATTTTATTTTGCAATTTGAATAAAAAATACAGTCAGACTTAATTAAAGCCATTTCTATAAAGTTTTTTTTAGCCCATTAATTTTATTTTATTTTATTATTTTATTTTATTTTGCAATTTGAATAAAAACTGCAGGTTGCAGTCAGACTTAATTAAAGCTATTTCTGTAAAGTTTTTTTAGCCCATGAATTTTATTTTATTTTATTTTATTTTCCAATTTGAATAAAAACTACAGGCTGCAATCAGACGTAATTAAAGCCATTTCTATAAAGTTTTTTTTAGCCCATAAATGTTATTTTATTTTATTTTTTATTTATTTATTTATTTTATTTTATTTTGCAATTTGAATAAAAAATACAGTCAGACTTAATTAAAGCCATTTCTATAAAGTTTTTTTAGCCCATTAATTTTATTTTATTTTATTATTTTATTTTATTTTATTTTGCAATTTGAATAAAAACTACAGGTTGCAGTCAGACTTAATTAAAGCTATTTCTGTAAAGTTTTTTTAGCCCATACATTTTATTTTATTTTATTTTATTTTATTTTATTTTATATTTTATTTTATATTATTTTATTTTATTATTTATTTTTCAATTTAACTAAAAACTACAGGCTGCTTAATTAAAGTCATTTCTGGAGTAAAATAGTGTTGTAAGAAAAACAAAATAGTGTTATAGTTTGTTTCTTTGCTTATTTTAGCTCCATTCCAGCATTCAAAGATATATTTTCATGGAGAAAAAAAAAAAGATATAAATGGGGTTAAAAAAGTTCATATGAAATCTTTGATTTTTGTTTTTTCAACACTATTTATGTAACTCAGCCTTTTTCAAATGAAATATTTCTCATATTATTTTTTACCTCTTAAAAAAGTTTTTTGTCCAATCGGAATAGAAATCACAAGCTGTGTTCAGACTTCATTTCTAGGATAAAAGAGTGCTGCAAAAACTAAAAATATGGAAAAATAGGAATAAAAATAGTATTGTAATTTGCTTGTTTATTTTAAGCCAGTGCCAGCATTCATCATGGCAAAAGAAAAAAAGTAAACGGGTAAAGAAACTTTATTTGAAAGGTTTAATTTATGTTTTTGCTTTTCAGTCTTAGATTTTTTTTTTATTGAAATTGGACTGAAACATTATATAAATATCATAAGTAGTTTTTACCCGGTTTGAGCTGTTTTATTGTCCATGGCATGGTGCTAAAATAAAACAATCACTTTCTCTTTTTCTGTAATTGCAAACGATCTTGAGCGTAATCTTGAAGAGATTACTGCACTGTTTTTGTTTCTCTCTCCTCTGATTGGTCTGTTCAGTTCAACACTGTGTTGATGTTCAGGAGTCAGTCAGTGATTGATTGTTGATTTCAGCGTGTCGCGGCTCATCACAGCGGTGGACGAGGAGGGCAGACAGGAGAAATCTCATGACCACATGTTGTTTTCTTTCCCCTCTGAGGAAGTTCATTTTTCATGGCAAACGGGATGGTAAGTGACAGTTTATCCAGCGGGTCGGCGTGTAGCAGATCCAGAAGGTCTTCCTCAAATTAGCCGTGACCTTATCATCGCTGCGCTCCCTCCGTCCGCTCTCCTCTCTGTCCTGCATTAACCTTCTCCCTCCAGTATTCATCTCTCTGTGCTTTTGTTTTCCTTTTCAACTCCAGTTTCTTTGTATCTCCTTTAATATTACTGTCATCTTTTTTGTATGTAAGAACCATATTCTTTTAAAATAACACTGTGGGAATTTGGATGTGATGAATCAGATGAATCCCTCTATGAAGACACGTCCTGCGTGAGAAACGACGACATTATCTGACCAGAGCTCATCATTAACGTGTCCTGATGTTTGCTGAGATGTTTCTTCAGGTGTAGATCTCGTGTCTCTTCTGTTTAGGTTTGCAGAACATTTGATGGAAAGCTTGATGGAAACGTCATAAGTCAATCCAGAAGTTTGATTAATTGCTTGAGAAGATGTTCAAGTATTCCTGTAGCTCAGACCGCAGGTCGTGGCGCTCGCAACGGCAGGGTCATGGGTTCAGTTTCTGGAGAATGCAGGAACTGATCAAATGTAATTCCAAGCCACTTTGGATGAAAGTGCCTGCCAAATGCGTGTCAGTGGTTCTGGTCTGCTGTGTTCTGAGGGTTTCAGTGCTACGATGTTCTAGAAGCTGTGTGGTTGCTATAGGATTGTGGTGGTTGCTAAGGGATTCTGATTTTATTTTATTGCATTGCTATACGGTTGCTATGGTGGTTAAGGGTTTCTGAGTGGATATTAGTGTGTTGCTAGGAGGTTGCTAGAGTTTTTGAGTGGTTGTTAAGGGGTTTTAAGTGTATGTTAGTGTGTTGCTAAGAGGTTGTTAGGGTGTTGGTTAAGGGGTTCTGATTGTATATTAGTGTGTTTCTACTGTGGTGTTTTGGTTGGTTGTTAATGGATTTTAAGTGTATATTAGTGTGTTGCTAGAAGGTTGCTAGGGGTTTTTTTGGGCGGTTGTTAAGGATTTGTAGGCGTATATTAGTGTGTTGCTAGGAGGTTGCTAGGGTGTTTTGGGCGGTTGTTAAGGGGTTGTAAATGTATTAGTGTGTTTCTACTATGGCGTTTTGGGTGGTTGTTAATGGATTTTAAGTGTATATTAGTGTGTTGCTAGGAGGTTGCTAGGGTGTTTTGGGTGGCTGTTAAGGGGTTTTAAGTGTATATCAGTGTGTTTCTACAATACCGTTTTGGGTTGTTAAGGGGTTTTAAGTGTATATTAGTGTGTTGCTAGGGTGTTTTAGGTTGTTAAGGGGTTTTAAGTGTATATCAGTGTGTTTCTACAATGGCGTTTTGGGTTGTTAAGGGGTTTTAGGTGTATATTGGGTGGTTAGAGGGTTGTAAGTGTATATCAGTGTGTTTCTACTATGACGTTTTGGGTGGTTGTTGATGGATTTTAAGTGTGTATTAGTGTGTTGCAAGGAGGTTGTTAGGGTGTTTTAGGGTGGTGGTTAATGGATTTTAAGTGTATATTAGTGTGTTGCAAGGGTGTCTTCGGTGGTTGTTGGGTTCTGAGTGTATATTAGTGTGTTTCTACTGTGGTGTTTTGGTTGGTTGTTAATGGATTTTAAGTGTATATTAGTGTGTTGCTAGAAGGTTGCTAGGGTGTTTTGGGCGGTTGTTAAGGGGTTGTAAGCGTATATTAGTGTGTTGCTAGGAGGTTGCTAGGGTGTTTTGGGTGGCTGTTAAGGGGTTGTAAGCGTATATTAGTGTGTTGCTAGGAGGTTGCTAGGGTGTTTTGGGTGGCTGTTAAGGGGTTTTAAGTGTATATCAGTGTGTTTCTACAATACCGTTTTGGGTTGTTAAGGGGTTTTAAGTGTATATTAGTGTGTTGCTAGGGTGTTTTGGGTTGTTAAGGGGTTTTAAGTGTATATCAGTGTGTTTCTACAATGGCATTTTGGGTTGTTAAGGGGTTTTAGGTGTATATTGGGTGGTTAGAGGGTTGTAAGTGTATATCAGTGTGTTTCTACTATGACGTTTTGGGTGGTTGTTGATGGATTTTAAGTGTGTATTAGTGTGTTGCAAGGAGGTTGTTAGGGTGTTTTAGGGTGGTGGTTAATGGATTTTAAGTGTATATTAGTGTGTTGCAAGGGTGTCTTCGGTGGTTGTTGGGTTCTGAGTGTATATTAGTGTGTTTCTACTGTGGTGTTTTGGTTGGTTGTTAATGGATTTTAAGTGTATATTAGTGTGTTGCTAGGAGGTTGCCAGGGTGTTTTGGGTGGTTGTTAAGGGGTTGTAAATGTATTAGTGTTTCTACTATGGCGTTTTGGGTGGTTGTTAATGGATTTTACTTGTAAATTAGTGTGTTGCTAGGAGGTTGCTAGGGTGTTTTGGGGTGGTGGTTAATGGATTTTAAGTGTATATTAGTGTGTTGCTAGGAGGTTGCTAGGGTGTTTTGGGTGGCTGTTAAGGGGTTTTAAGTGTATATTAGTGTGTTGCTAGGGTGTTTTTTGTTGTTAAGGGGTTTTAAGTGTATATCAGTGTGTTTCTACAATGGCATTTTGGGTTGTTAAGGGGTTTTTAATGTATATTAGTGTGTTGCTAGGGTGTTTTTTGTTGTTAAGGGGTTTTAAGTGTATATCAGTGTGTTGCTAGGGTGTTTTGGGTTGTTAAGGGGTTTTAAGTGTATATCAGTGTGTTTCTACAATGGGGTTTTGGGTTGTTAAGGGGTTTTAAGTGTATATTAGTGTGTTGCTAGGAGGTTGCTAGGGTGTTTTGGGTGGTTGTTAGGGGGTTGTAAGTGTATATCAGTGTGTTTCTTCTATGACGTTTTGGGTGGTTGTTGATGGATTTTAAGTGTATATTAGTGTGTTGCTAGGAGGTAGCTAGGGTGTTTTGGGTGGTTGTTAAGGGGTTTTAAGTGTATATTAGTGTGTTGCTAGGAGGTTGCTAGGGTGTTTTGGGTGGTTATTCTGAGTGGTTATTAGGTGTTTTCTTCCTGTCCAATATCATTGTACTGTGTCAATTTTTTGAATATGTCTTTTGTTTGTTCATGAATATTAATGCCCCTCATGAATATGCAGTATTCAGTCTGGTGATCTGTTGTTGTGCTGGTTTGATTTGGTCAGTGTCCCTCACAAGGGGGCAGACTTGCTCTCTACCTCCCTCCTTCTCTCTCTCTCTCTCTCTCTCTCGTCTTGTATCAGGGGTGTGGCTGTCGCTTGTTCTGTGATAATATAATATTTGTTCCCTAATAAATCTGTCTATATAAATAGATGAATGCAACCCTATTGCAGGAAGAAAACAAGATTAGCACTTGATGTGTAAGATCTCATTTTAAGGATGAAGACACTGGTTCATTGATTGTACGTGGGTCTTTGGGTCACAAATGTGCTTGACGTTTTTATGGATTCATTTGTAAAAATCAGATTTTATCAAAGGCCTAAAGCATTAGTCACAATAAAGAGGGTTCATTCAGATTAGTGCTCAACACATGTGAGCTTTCAATGCAGATTGTTAAACCATTACCCACAGTCCTAAGTATGTGCTTACGGCCCTGCAAAGCGCCAATAGTTATATGTCCTCATAACCCATTAGAGTGAATGATGGGATGGGTCGTGTGGATTGGCTGATGGTCTAATGGAAAAACATTTAAACAATAAAATGATGTTCAAATGAGTGAAATCTATGAGATAATGTTAGTTAGAAAGTCTGACAGTGATTGTGTCTGTTCAGTGTGTGTGATCAACACCAACACGTTTAAAGTTGGGTATTTTGGGTGGTTGCTAGGGTGTTGCTATGGTGTTCTGGGTGGTTACTATGTTGCAGATATATTGTCTGTCTGTCTGTCTGTGGTTTGAGGCGGGTCTCTGCTCTCTCTCCAGAATGGACTCCATTACTGTAATGAGTTTTAAATTTATGGTGAAGGTGCAGCAGGATTGTGCTGTAGTGCAGTAACCCGGCGCACATCAGGACGGGCCGCGTAAATCAATGAGCTTTTAGCGCTGACCGTCACATTACTGATCCCTGATCAGATCATGGGACGGACGTTTATGAGCGTCTGCGTCTGTCAGGGTGAGATTCATACAGACACACAGAA
The DNA here is from genome assembly GCF_019924925.1 of Ctenopharyngodon idella. Taxonomy (NCBI): domain Eukaryota; kingdom Metazoa; phylum Chordata; class Actinopteri; order Cypriniformes; family Xenocyprididae; genus Ctenopharyngodon; species Ctenopharyngodon idella. Next base: position 34,197,266 of record NC_067227.1, read on the forward strand.
ACACATACAGCACACTGATGGTGTGGGTTATCATGTGCAGGTGAAAACGTGTGTGTTTCGCTGTAGTGAATGTTTCTTCATTAGTGTGTGTGTGTGTGTGAGAGAGAGTGTGTGTTCATTAATTGACTTCAGAGGCTTTAGTTACTCAGATTAGCTCTAGTGCATTTATCACACACACACACAGAGTGTATTTTTGCTATAAACCTCATGAAAAACCCCACCTTTCACTTTCAGAATAAACAGATTTATTTTAGCATGAAAAGATGAAATGAACAGAGTCTTTAAATGTCATTAACCAACTAAAGCTGTTAATCTGAGCCAGAGCAGAACTCTACAAGATCCGTTTCATTCTGTCATGATGCTTCTGCCTCTCAGAACACAGTAATAATGTCATGAATTATCAGATTTATGAGATTGAGTCAGTAGCATGTATGATTAAAGAATCATGGCAGAACTTAATTGGTGTTAATCACATGTAAGATTTAATAGTGAGTGTTGATGATACGGTTTAGTTTTGCACATATTTTATGTTCTGTTGATGAATAGTGATAAAACTCATCATAAAACAAGATTCATTGAGCTGCTTTATGAGAAAACTACATTTCCCATCATCCTCTGTGGAAGTTGAAATGCACAGATAAACACTAATAGTGGAAACGTATTTCATGCATTTTTCCTTTCAGACTCTTGAGCTGCTCTGGCATTTAGGAACTAGATTTTATTATACATATTGTCAATGATCTGTTTTTAGTAATGCATAATTTCTTCCATTACCGTTAGTGTTTTTTTCTATTGTCTCTCATATGAGAGTTTAATTCTTCATTTCCATGTACATTTAACCCAGCTGTCATTCCATCAGCTCATTTTATCATGGTTTTCATCTACAAACATCATTTTAATCAGAATCAGTTTGTTTGACTTCTGCCAATAATCATCAGAGATCCTGTAACTCAATATTCTGGAGCTGATGAGGACAAAAAGGGAAGAAACTGACAGTAAAATGAGATAAAGATGTGAGGATGAGTGTGAGCTGGTCATGTTTCTCTTCTGATGTGATGATCACATCAGTGTTTTCTCGTCTGGACTGAATCCTGAGCAAACAGTGTCTCTGCTGTCTCATGTCTTCTCACGCAAAGGCCCGTCTCTCTCTCTTTCTCTCTCTCTGTTTCTCTTCCAGATGAGAATCAATCTGTAACTAATATCTGAATACTGATTGTTTTCTTATCTACAGACCGTCTCTAAGACATGATACAGTGTGTGTCTCTTTATCAGATAGACTTTAAAGAGACAGTTCATCTCAAATTAAACAGTCATCATTTTTTTTCATCAGTGGAGAACTAAAGCAGATGTTTAGCAGAATGTTCTTACAATACCGTTCAAAAGTTTTTGTTTTTGAAAGAGTCTCTTCTGCTCACCAAGGCTGCATTTATTTGATCAAATCAATACTCCAGTCTTCAGTGTCACATGATCCTTCAGAAATTATTCTAATATGATGATTTGCTGCTCAAGAAACATTTCTGATTATTATCAATAGTTCCGTTTTGAATTCATTCCGATTGATGAATCCAAACGTAGTGTTTACTGTACATGAACACTAAATAAAGTGATCAGGTTGATGTGCGCGTTTATTTAGTTTCATTCATTCTAATTTAGTTTTTACTTAATTTTACCCAACAATCCTCATAGCATATTTTATATTGTTAAAACAGGATCTGGGTAACACTTAAACTACCCAAACACTGGGTTGTTACGTCTGACCCAGGATCTGGGTTACACGAAAACTACCCAAACACTGGGTTGTTACGTCTGACCCAAGATCTGGGTAACACAAAAACTACCCAAACACTGGGTTGTTACGTCTGATCCAGGATCTGGGTTACACTTAAACTACCCAAACACTGGGTTGTTACGTCTGACCCAGGAGCTGGGTAACACTTAAACTACCCAAACACTGGGTTGTTACGTCTGACCCAGGAGCTGGGTAACACAAAAACTACCCAAACACTGGGTTGTTACGTCTGACCCAGGATCTGGGTAACACAAAAACTACCCAAACACTGGGTTGTTACGTCTGACCCAGGATCTGGGTAACACAAAAACTACCCAGACACTGGGTTGTTACGTCTGACCCAGGATCTGGGTAACACAAAAACTACCCAAACACTGGGTTGTTACGTCTGACCCAGGATCTGGGTTACACAAAAACTACCCAAACACTGGGTTGTTACGTCTGACCCAGGAGCTGGGTTACACAAAAACTACCCAAACACTGGGTTGTTACATCTGACCCAGGATCTGGTAACACAAAAACTACCCAAACACTGGGTTGTTACGTCTGACCCAGGAGCTGGGTTACACAAAAACTACCCAAACACTGGGTTGTTACGTCTGACCCAGGATCCGGGAAACACAAAAACTACCCAGAAGGCTCAACCCAGGACTTGGGTAGAAAAAATAACCCAAAATATTTTAGAGTGTATTTTTTTAATTGTGTAATTGAATCTTGTATAACTTAAATTAAATAGAAATTGGTGAAATTTTTTTAATGAAAAACATTGTAAGTGATCGTATTTTTTTACATTTCATGCACATTGGTTTTGGAGTATTATGAAGTTTGTTGGATTGGGTTCATGTTGGTGGAGTTTTCAGATGTTTTTAAGCGTGTTGAGAGGCTTTGCTCTTCTCAAAGCTCTTCTGGCTTTAAGCCCGGCCGTGTAATCTGGGTCAAAGTCTCATTATCATTTCCAGGAGCTTCTATTGAGGTTTTGACCCAGCTTCCTCCGCTGCATTCATCTCTCTAATCCACACGCTGGTTTCTCCTCGCCACCTGATCTCCTCTTACAATTTCACCTAAAGACCTTTAGTCACGGCGCAGCGTCGCTTCTCAGATCATCTGATCAGTGTTTCAGTCGCCGCTTCCCATCTGTGATCATCTGAAGTTCAGACAAACTCCTGCAGGACCTCATGGAATCCCTGCTGCGTGTGTGAGCTTTTATCTGTGGCATTTACCCACCGCTGCGTTCATTACTCGCTTCTCTCGTTTATTAGGCTCCCTGAACATCTCAAAAGTTTGATTGTGCCTCTTTCAGTCCGTCAGTTTGTAGAGCAAGTCGAGTGATAAAAGGAAACGAGTGAAACAAGGCGACTCGTAAATGACCCTCATTCATCGTGTTAAATGTGTCAGTGGAGTCGTAATAGCGCTTCATTAACACGCTGGGCTGGAAATGGCTTCTCTCGCTGCGTTTTGACTAAGACTGAGTTGCTGCACGAGATCATTTGGATCTTCTGGTGAACTTGAGGCTTGTTGTTTCTGCTGTAATACGAATGGCTCCTGCTGCGGAGATCAAATCAACCATTGCTGTCACTCAGAATAACTTCACATCTTTATCTTTTTACATTTGCTGTGTAAACTTTTGTAAAGACCCCATTAAATGTTTTGATGAGCACAGTTTTGTGTGTGTGTGTGTGTGTGTGTGTGTGTGTGTGTGGGTCTTGACATATTTCCTTTTGAGACCAATAGTCTTTACACTCCTAAAATACTTCTATTGCATTTTTTTACTCAGTGTTTTTATCCTGTTTTCCAGCACAAATATCTAAACATTGTTAAATCAAGATACATTTACTAGAGAAGCAAAATGACTGATAGTCTTGTTTGAAGATATTAAGTCTTGTTTTCAAAAAAAAATTATCAAAAGTAAGTGAAGTTATGCTTAAAACATGAAAAAAATATCTGCCAATGTGGTCGGAAAAATCATCTGGTTTTCCCTTTGAATTAAGAACAACAAAATTTTTTGTCTTTATTTGCATTGATGGTTAAATGAAGAACCTTTACCTTTCCACAAAAGGTTCTTTGTAGAAGAAAAAGGTTCTTTAGATCACTGTTTTGTAGGGATGTGACGAGATCTTGCAATATTAAAATGTGATGAGATTTCTCTTCGAGGTGAAATGCTGTCTCACGATGTCGTCATGACGGAGTGTGAGGGTGAAATTAGCATAGAATATGCCACCACTACGTTTACATTGCCTCCATTGTCATTTTGCTTTTTTTTATAGAAATAAAAACCATTTATTCAGTTGGATAACGGTCGCTTCAATTATAAAGTATTGTAAATGTCTGCTCTGCTCATCCAGCACGAGCTGCAGAGTCGCAAGTAGTTCAGCAGGAATCAGTTCACTGATCACGTGATGAGAGTCAGGCGAGACCATGGCGGAGGATTCGTTGCGCAACAGAGCCTAAGCGTCTGATAAATGTCTTATCTTGTAGAATGTGCGCTCAGCACCACCGCTTCCTATACACAAAGTAGATGCGATCGCGAATTCGAAAGCGAAAGTAAAACGCGAGCTCCCTGATACTCGCAAATTAGGCTACATACTAATGTCATACTTATGACGTACATCTCTTCAGTGGTTTATACTTTTATTTAATGTGCTTTTGGATTGTTCTGCTGACGAAACACTGCAAAAATATCTTTCCAAGAAATTTCAGTCAAAATGAAACTTGCCCAAGTTACGAAAATAACGCTAGAATAATGACTCTGAGATTCAGCCTGACAACGTCTCATCTGACCGCAGAAACTGAATCAGGACGACGCGTTTTTCTCAGACACTCTTAAACTGTGTCTGACAGAAGAGTCAACAGCTTTCACACACGTCTTTTAAAATGAAAGTCCTGCATCACATCTTGCAAAACATTTCGAACTATGTGGTTTTTTTTGACTCTACACTCCGTGACCCACCGGTTGAGAAACACTGCTGTTCTTCCCTTTAAAAATGGTTATTTTAAGAAGGTTCTTTGAGGAATAAAAATGTTTTTTCTATCACTGAGATGGAACCTTTATTTTTAAGAGTGTAGTTTACATCTCAACCTGACAAAAGCACATGTGACGGATTGTATGGAGGTTGAAGGAAATCATGACCCTTTGAATATGAATGAATTCCAGCCTCTTTCTTTGTGATCAGTTGATGGTTTGGGAATGAAACGAGTCTTTGCACAACCAGAAACACTCTGACAGTGTGGGATTTACTCTATTCCTAGTGCTGGTGGAAGCAGGTAATATTTATAATTTAACAGGAGGCACATTCTCATTCTAGTCAAGTCGAAGCTTATGTTCAGAATGGGCTCACTACTTACTGAATATTTTGGGGAATGTTCTGTGCTCTGGCTACTAGTTTCAGTAAACATTATCGCATAATAAACATTGCAGTTTTCAGCTCAGAAATACATTTGTCACACTGGAGATATGGAGTAGTCCTGTCAATATTCTGCACTTTTTGTTTATGTATTATAAATGTACACTAACGTAAGTTTGGGGTCGGTAATATTTTTTATATATTTTTTAAAGAAATAATAATTTTATTCAGCAAGGACACATTAAATTGGTCAAAAGTGACAGTAAAGACATTTATAATGTTACGAATTGCTGTTCTTTTGAACTGTCTTTTCATCAAAGAATCCTGAAAAATAAAATGTATGACGGTTTCCACAAAAAACTTAATGTTTTCAACATTGATAATAATCATAAATGTTTCTTGAGCAGCAAATCATCATATTAGAATGATTTCTGAAGGATCATGTGACACTGAAGTCTGGAGTAATGATGCTGAAAATTCAGCTTTGATCACTGGATATAAATTACAGTTTACTATGTATTCACGTAGAAAACAGCTTTTACAGTTTTAAATTGCAATAATATTTCACATTTTCACTGTATTTTTGATCAAATAAGTGCAGCCTTTGTGAGCAGAACATAAAACATTTTAAAAAAACCTTACCGATGTATTTAAAATTACATTTTATTGGACAAAAATGTGATTTTCTCAAAAGAGAAAGACTGTAAATATTCATTTTAATTTAAATGATTAAAATCTGCTGAAAGTTTACTAGTATACTAGTATAGAGATGAGCTCAAAACTGCAGACATGAACTTAAAGATTTCATTGGCTCTATGAATATCTCTCATGAATATTAATGAGGAGGCGTCTCATTGTTCTGCAGCAGGTTGTCTTTGAGTTGTATGGAGGTGTATCAGAGCGTGTCTGTCTCTCCGGCGCTGATCTGGGCCGCAGGGGTCACTCACGGTCCTCCAGATCTCTGAGGGGAACAGTGACCCCACATCCTCTGGGTCAGAGGCCCCGCGGCACAGAGATCAGGATCAAACTACACACACTTAGATGTACACACATAAATGTGCAGAACTCACTGCCATGATGCTAGGATGTTACCTAAAACTCAAACCATAAAAAGAAACGTTTTCATTGCATGAAATAAAACAAACATTAACTGTAAAATTTTATTTTTTATTTCACTTAAACTAGTTGTCAAGGCAACACTTCTAATTTTTGTAACTTGAAACGGTATAAATTAAATAAAATGTAAAAACTTAAACTACTACTTAAATTGTAACACTTTACAATAAGGTTTAATTTATTTACAGAATTCAAAATATTAACAAAAACAATCACTAAAATATCAATCACACTAAAATAGTGCAGCTTCATACTCACTCATGCCTGTCCTTGAGCGTGACCTTGTGATCTCCTGACCCCGTTTGACCCCACCGCCCTTAATATGAGTTCCCAGCATGTAAGGTCTGCTGATCACAGCGAGCGTGTCTTCCTGTCGTTTCCATGGTGTTTTGTAGTAAGTCTGCGCATCGCTGCGTGTCGTCTGAACATCTGTGGAGAGTGGCGCGACTTTTATCAGCTCCAGACTGGATCATTTCAGAGCTCCACCACCGGAAACACCGCGGCCTCCTTCAGACCGTTACAAATGAGCTGCCTGTTTTCTCAGGTGAACTTCAGATGGGGAGTCGATACGCCGGTGTGTGGCAGAATCACATCCTCCTGCTTTACCACTGCGTTTCTTTTATTGTGTGGACTTTCACTTTAGATTTCATGACTTGTTCCTTTCCTCCAGAGGAAGTTTCATGGGTGTGAGTTTGTTGTACATATCAGTTTCATTAACCCTATAAAGCTACTGTATCATATTTCTAAGGCCTCTAAATTATATAAACATGATGAAAAGCTTGCTGTTGCTGTCGTCTGATTGATAGTTTAGACTTTTTTAGCAAGTCTTTTAGTATAATTGTACAAACGTCCACCTTCAGCTCGTGCTTCACGTGTTTTTCTGCTGTGAAATTACTGATTTTTATCAAGCAAATGTAATAATATTGTTAGTAATATTTCAACTGGACTGAAGCAACTTTACTGAGGTTTACAAAGACAAAGATCTTTGTCTTTGCCCTTTTAAAAGATAAGAGGATTTCCCACAGCGCTAAAACAACTTCCTTGTTCTGACTCGCAATGGGATGTTTTAACCCAGCGCTTGGGTTGTTTTAACTCAGCGAATGGGTTGTTTAAGCCAGTTATTGGGTTGTTTTAACACAGTGATTGGGTTGTTTTAACTCAGCAAACGGGTTGTTTAAGCCAGTTATTGGGTTGTTTTAACCCAGCGAATGGGTTGTTTTAACCCAGTGAATGGGTTGTTTAAGCCAGTTATTGGGTTGTTTTAACCCAGCGATTCGGATGTTTTAACTCAGCGAATAGGTTGTTTTAACCCAGCGATTGGGATGTTTTAACCCAGCGAATAGGTTGTTTTAACCCAGCGAATGGGTTGTTTAAGCCAGTTATTGGGTTGTTTTAACCCAGCGATTCGGATGTTTTAACTCAGCGATTGGGATGTTTTAACTCAGCGATTGGGATGTTTTAACCCAGCGATTGGGTTGTTTTAACCCAGCGATTGGGATGTTTTAACCCAGCGATTGGGTTGTTTTAACCCAGCAAATGGGTTGTTTTAAGCCAGTTATTGGGTTGTTTTAACCCAGCGAATGGGTTGTTTTAACCCAGCGAATGGGTTGTTTAAGCCAGCGATTGGGTTGTTTTAACCCAGCGATTGGGTTGTTTTAACCCAGCAAATGGGTTGTTTTAACCTAGCGATTCGGATGTTTTAACTCAGCGAATAGGTTGTTTTAACCCAGCGATTGGGATGTTTTAACCCAGCGATTGGGTTGTTTTAACCCAGCAAATGGGTTGTTTTAACCTAACGATTCGGATGTTTTAACTCAGCGAATAGGTTGTTTTAACCCAGCGATTGGGATGTTTTAACCCAGCGATTGGGATGTTTTAACCCAGCGATTGGGTTATTTAAGCCAGTTATTGGGTTGTTTTAACCTAGCGATTCGGATGTTTTAACTCAGCGAATAGGTTGTTTTAACCCAGTGAATGGGTTGTTTAAGCCAGTTATTGGGTTGTTTTAACCCAGCGATTGGGTTGTTTTAACTCAGCAAATGGGTTGTTTTAACCCAGCGATTAGGATGTTTTAACCCAGCGATTGGGTTGTTTAAGCCAGTTATTGGGTTGTTTTAACCCAGCGATTGGGTTGTTTTAACCCAGCGATTGGGTTGTTTTAACCCAGCGATTAGGTGAAATGTTTGACCCAACCTTTTGGGTAGTTTTATTTAACTCAACTATTGTTTAAAAATTACTGTATTACTTGCTTAAAATGAAACCAAAATATTTTGGAAAACATTTACTAAACTACTAACATTTATTAAATTGCTTATTAATAAATGTTCACCTCTTGATTATTATTGTTTCCTCTAGTAATTATGTGTCTGATTTTTAATTTGCAAACTATTTTAGGTTCATTTTAAGCCTGCAATATAGTCATTTTTAAACAATAGCTGGGTTAAATAAAACTACCCAGCACGTTGGGTCAAAAATTTAACCCAACCGATGGGTTTGTCCATTTTCAACCCAACTTGGGCAGTTTTTAACCCAGCATTTTTAGAGTGTATGTTTTAAAACTACAGAGCTTTGATCATAAAACTAAGCATTTAAATATCATCTTACTAAGACATATTATTGGCAGATATTTTTATGCATTTTATGTCAGTATCTGCTATACTGATATAAAGATCTCATTGATTTACATTACAAGCATCAGAATTTCATCCATATAATTATCAGCATCTGCATTAAATTGCATATTTTACTCAGTTTGAGTCTCTGAATAAAACTTTTATTACAGTGACCCATCTGTTTAAACAGATCTCTCCAAAATTACGCACAGATAAATAAATAAATCTCTGCATAAACAGACGGCCGTTTCACGTTTCTGAGCTTCTCGGTGGATGAAGCAAATGTAAGTGTTTTTCAGAAATGAATGTGAATGTGAGCTGCTCGACGTCTGGAGTAAATATTTACGTTTGGCCCATTTTCTTCCAATATTCACAGTTGTCAGTTTACGTCGGATATTTTTCCTTCTTATACTGTTTTCGTTTGCGATCTCGCTCTCATCAGCGCGCCGTGATGAGGAATATACTGTAAGATGTGTTATTAAATCAGATGAATGTGTTTCTCTTCTGAAGCAGGTCCTACAATAACACTGGCCTGTCGGCAGCTCAGTTTCTCCATTTAAAAGCTCAGACTTTCAAATGAAAACTGGCTGGGCATTAGGAGATTAATTATGACTTTTCCCCCTCATCATGGAAACAGATTGATCTCTGGCAGCGTTTTATTAAATGCTTTTCCACAGTAATGATTAAAGAAAATGACCATCCAGATTTCCTGCTACACTGTGAGAACGGCTTCAATCATCTTCAGCGCTGCATGTTGGGAGAATATTTGTGTGGGAAGAGACGTTTTCCCTCAGATTTCTTATAATCATCTTCGAGCGTATATATATCCAATCTTAATCCACATTATTACTGTAGCAGGCAGTGGAAATGCAGTTATTTTTGGGTAAATGTTTCGCCTCTAAATGACATTTTCATCTACTGAAGCACGAGTTTGAGACTGTTTTCTCAATGATCCAGAGTTCTCCTGCTTCACGTCTCTCTTTGTATTATTTGTCTTTACCACTACAAAACTGAACATGTGAGAATGGCACTTGTGTTTGACCATACAGTATCCAAAACTTGCAAATGCGTTACTAATTTTATACAACAGTTCAATAAATAAGTTAATATTGTGTTATTTTAGACACAATATTGTCCGTTTTGCTCAATTTTGCCAATGACAATATAAAGACAAGCAGAACTGTTTGTGTCCAAGCAACACACCACGGCGTTTAAATTCTGAATCTGTGTTGAATGAAATGATTCAATGGAACCTTCATAAAGAGAACCACTTACTTCACTCCTGAATGAATCAGTCGTTTGAACGAATCGAATGAATGAATAAATGAATGACTCAATCTCTTAATCATTAGGACATTTACCGCCACCTACTGGCATTTTTAGTTTATTTACAGTATAATTTAATTTTTTTAAAAAAAATCATATTTCCAATATTAATTAACAAAATAAATAAAAATAAAACATTAAAGGTAAGTTCACCATAAAAATGAAAATTCAGTCATCATTTACTCAACCTCATGGTCCGAAAATTTGTGTAATAAATTCTGTGTTGAGTCAAATAAATTTCTTTCTGAAACTACTTTTTTGTAATGACTATTTGATGCTTTACACAATAATGACTTTAAATTATCTTTTGGGGGTAATTTCTTAGCCAAATTTGATGTGCAATTAATTTGCGATTAATTAATCGCCACATCATGTAATTAATTAAAAATTTTAATCGCTTGACATACATTTTATAATTATTATTATAAATAATATCTAATTATAATAATGTTGTGTATATATATAAAATCGATAAATAATTTAATCAATATGTAATAAATTATTAATGTTATTTAATCAACTACATTTTATAAATAACTGTTATTATTGCAATTTTTTGTTATTGTAATATATATATATATATATAGTTAGATATATTTATCAATAATTAGTTTAATCAATGTTATGTAATCAATTATTATTTAATCAATAATTTTACATTACATTTTTAATTATTATTATAATTATAAAGTATGTATACTATGTATAATTATAATATATAATATATACGTATCTTATTTTATTACTATTATTATTGTTAAATTATTTTTTTCATATATATATATATATGTATATATATATATATATATATATATATATATATATATATATATGTATATATATATATATATATATATATGTATATATATGTATATGTGTGTGTGTGTGTGTGTGTGTTATTATGAAATATTTTATATTTATTATTCATAAATATTTAAAAAATAATATATACACACATGAGTACCTAATTGTCACATGTTAATTTTGGACTGTTGTTCTGAACTCACTTCCACACATGAACTCTGAGGTCCGTCTGTCTGTAGGCGGGAAGCGTCTGACGGTGTGTGAACAGCAGTGTTTGTGTGAATTCACTCAGTGTGTTTGTAGCGTCTGACGGCTGCTGTGTTCTGCTGTTATCGGCGTGTTTCTTGGCGTTTCACTCATTGTTGTGGCTCTGACACAGTTTAGTCGCTATTAGCGGATGGATATTCCCACAGGAAACTCTTATCTGTCCGCTGCGCCGATTGCGCTGTGAACAGTTTGCTTGTTTAGTGAGATGTTTGTTTGAGTTTTGCCACTCCAAAGGTCAAAACGCTGCGGTCCGTGAATGAAAGGTCTGCGAATGCTGTTGGGCTCTCCATCAGGGTTTCGATGAGCTGTTCTCACACATTTAAAATAGGAAACCATCGAGGTCTGACCTGTAAGAAGGAAATCTCTGTGGTTTCCCTCTGATTTCTGTTTTCAGGCCTCTTCTGCTCATGCATCTATTGTCATGTGAGAAATGAGTTTAATGAGCGGCCGTCAGTCCGGCGCGGGTTAAGTGCCGATGAGTGTCAAGGTTGAGTAAACTGCCCTGGGCTGAAGTTAAAAGCCCTCCTGCGGGGCGGGAGAGCTGGGCTGTGATCAGCTCATGCCGCGAGTCATGCTTTAGGAGAGACCCGAACAGCTGGGAGGCGCGACCTCGTGACCTCTGCCAGTCCTTCCTCATGAGACGTTTGTGCGGTAAAGCACAATTAGAGCTGCGGGTCAGAACAGACGCTATCTCACCCCTGACCGGGTGAATCTCACGTTGGGTGACCAGATGACTGGGATAAACAATCAGGCTGCTGTGATGAGTTTGGGTTTGAACATTATTTATGGAAAATTGCTAAAATATGTCTGTTCTGTAGACAAACCTAAACCTTACTGAAATCCAGCATAAAGAAAAGACAGTAACACTTTACAATCAGGTCTAATGCATTAACTAACATGAACCAACAATGAGCAATATATTCTTACAGCATTTATTAATTTTGTTAATTGTTAATGTGTGTGATTTTGGATTGATTGACTCTTCTGATTGGCTGTGATTTTTATAATTATTTGTGAAATTTGCTAGCGATTTCTAGGTGAAAAGTGTGTGTGTGTATATATGTAAGTAAATATAATGTAAAGACTTGTGCGTGTTCAGAGTCTCTTCAGTAAAGTCTCAGTAATGAGGTTGAAGCTCACGTGTGGCTGAAGTTTTTATGTCCGTGTGAAATGAGGGCAGTTATTAGTTCCTCCGTCGGAGTGTTTAATACTGTCCAGGTCGAGGCCTGAGTTCTGCTTTACTGCTGCGTAATATATAGACCGTCAGACGAGCAACTAGAGCTGAATTTACTGAGACTTCAGCTGCTCCGAGTCCTTCTGCCCGACTGGAATAAATTCTGATGCAGTTCATCTGGCCAATTAGACAGAAAGAGACCGTCTGATATATGCTGTAATGTTTTCGAAAGAAGTCTCTTCTGCTCACAAAGGCTGCATTTATTTGATCAAAAATACAGTAAAAATGTGAAATATTATTTTAATGTAAAACAGCTGTTTTCTGTGTGAATATATAGTAAAATGTAATTTATATCCAGTGATCAAAGCTGAATTTTCAGCATCATTACTCCAGTCTTCAGTGTCAGAAATCATTCTAATATGATGATTTGCTGCTCAAGAAACATTTATGATTATTATCAATGTTGAAAACAGTTCATATTTTTGTGGAAACGATAATACATTTTATTTTTCAGGATTCTTTGATGAATAGAAAGTTCAAAAGAACAGCAAATCAGCATCTTAGAGTGATTTCTCATTTAGTTTGACATTAGGGACAGGTTTATCTTTGTCCACAGCTAATACTGTCTACACAGACAGACTCTACAGTATCTTTCTAGGAGGTAAACTTTGACTAGTTGTTCCTCAGTAGTTTTCTAGTAGTGTGCCGTGTGTGGGCTGGTTTGAATCAGACGCGAGCGTTGCTTCTCTGTTCCTGTCCTGCGGCTAATTAATTTCCTGTATTGACCGTGTCTCACTAGAACATCCACATTTGAAGGCTTGTGTCTTATCTCTGGCTTTAATTAGGTCTGTCTGCTGTTATGGCAGCTCTTCACCTCACGTAACCCTGAATCATGGAGGAGAACAGCACCATTACAATTACTGTATGACTGAACTGCTTCCTCTTTATGTCAGTAGTGTGTGTGTATACAGTATTTCTATATATATATACATATATATATAAATCAATTTTTTTCTTCTTCAAATATGAGTTTCATGATGAAATTGACCCTGGTTTAATTAAGCTCTTCAGTCATTAACTGTGTTTCTGAACACATGTCGTCTGCTCCTCCTCCAGTAACAGTGATTTGAATATTCGCTCTCGGCGGAGCTTCACTGATGGAAAAATCACAAACCACATCCATCCTTTCTTTTGTTCTCTTCAGGCTGATTGTGGTTTTGTTATTTCTTCATCACTAGATTCTGTTGATCCGCAAAAAGTCTGAATGCATCATATGTCTTCTCTCTTATTGGGAGTCTGCATGATTTCTATTTCAAATAAATGCTGTTCTTTTCAACTTTCTATTCATCAAAGAATCCTGAAAAATAAAATGTCACGGTTTCCACAAAAATGAGACTCCGCCCACACACTTTGATTGATTTAGTTGCGAGTGTAGAGAGAGACTCCTCCCACACGCTCTTCTGATTGGCTGCGTTTTTGGATTGATTCGGTTACGAGTGTAGTGCGTTTGCAGAGAGACTCCGCCCACATGCTCTTCTGATTGGCTGTGATTTTGGATTAATTTGGTTGCGAGTGCACTGCGCTTGCAGAGAGACTCCGCCCACATGCACTTCTGATTGGCTGTGATTTTGGATTGATTTGTTTGCGAGTGCAGTGCGCTTGCAGAGAGACTCCGCCCACACGCTCTTCTGATTGGCTGTGATTTTGGATTAATTTGTTTGCGAGTGCAGTGCGCTTGCAGAGAGACTCCGCCCACACACTCTGCTGATTGGCTGTGATTTTGGATTAATTTGTTTGCGAGTGCAGTGCGCTTGCAAAGAGACTCCGCCCACACGCTCTTCTGATTGGCTGTGATTTTGGATTAATTTGTTTGCGAGTGCAGTGCGCTTGCAGAGAGACTCCGCCCACACTCTCTTCTGATTGGCTGTGATTTTGGATTAATTTGTTTGCGAGTGCAGTGCGCTTGCAGAGAGACTCCGCCCACACTCTCTTCTGATTGGCTGTGATTTTGGATTAATTTGTTTGCGAGTGCAGTGCGCTTGCAGAGACTCCGCCCACACGCTCTTCTGATTGGCTGTGATTTTGGATCATTTTGGTTGCGAGTGCAGTGCGCTTGCAGAGAGACTCCGCCCACACACTCTTCTGATTGGCTGTGATTTTGGATTAATTTGGTTGCGAGTGCAGTGCGCTTGCAGAGACTCCGCCCACATGCTCTTCTGATTGGCTGTGATTTTGGATTAATTTGTGAGTGCAGTGCAGTGCGCTTGCAGAGAGACTCCGCCCACACTCTCTTCTGATTGGCTGTGATTTTGGATTAATTTGTTTGCGAGTGCAGTGCGCTTGCAGAGACTCCGCCCACACGCTCTTCTGATTGGCTGTGATTTTGGATCAATTTGGTTGCGAGTGCAGTGCACTTGCAGAGACTCCGCCCACACTCTCTTCTGATTGGCTGTGATTTTGGATTAATTTGTTTGCGAGTGCAGTGCGCTTGCAGAGAGACTCCGCCCACACTCTCTTCTGATTGGCTGTGATTTTAGATTAATTTGTTTGCGAGTGCAGTGCGCTTGCAGAGAGACTCCGCCCACACTCTCTTCTGATTGGCTGTGATTTTGGATTGATTTGTTTGCGAGTGCACTGCGTTTGCAGAGAGACTCCGCCCACACGCTCTTCTGATTGGCTGTGATTTTAGATCAATTTGGTTGCGAGTGCAGTGCGCTTGCAGAGAGACTCCGCCCACACGCTCTTCTGATTGGCTGTGATTTTGGATTGATTTGTTTGCGAGTGCACTGCGTTTGCAGAGAGACTCTGCCCACATGCTCTGTGATTTTTGATTGATTTGTTTTAAGCACTTCACTTAATTTTGAAACTTTTTCGTCTTAATATTTTCTTCTCCAGTAAATGTATCTTGATTTAAAAATGTTTAAATATTTGTGCTGGAAAACAAGACAGAAATACTGAGGAAGAAAAAGGAAATGTGTCCTTTACTGCAGTTTGAAAATAGTATTTACGTCTGAATGCACTTGAAAATTCCAGTTCACTTCCTCAATGTGAATTGAATCAAACAGGAAGCAGAATTGTAATTTGAATTTAAATTTGAAGAAGCTGTAATTAAAATGCAAACGACTGGACTAAAGTGAGTTTAAATGGTTTGAAAGCGGCCGTGTTTTTGGCTGTTCCTCCTCTTGATGCTGTTAGTGTATTGATAAAGCGCTCCGCTCGTCCTGTAATTGAATCAACCATTTGAACAGGAGGACGGTAATGTGATCAGCGCGGGGGATTGACCTCATCATGACCTCACGTGACTTCAGTGTCTCCTTAATTATGAAAAGTGAACATGATTGTGAACTTTCTTACGGAAGCTACTTTCATTTTCCATTAAAATAAAAACAAACAAATTGAAGCAAGACATGCACTGGTCAGTTTTGATCTATTTTGCTTCTATAACTTTTCTCCTTTCAGACCAGTGCAAAGAAAACATGCAAAATACACTTTATTTTATTTATTAGCGCCTGATTTACAGAACATTTTATTCCTAAACATATGGTGAAAATGATTTTTTTATGTCTGCTTTATGTGTCCAAGTGTAAATGATCCTCAGATGTGTTTATCCGCTGTGTTTTTCTCGTTCACTCATGTTAAGAGCTCTTGTACGTACATGAGAGAATGCTTGAATATATTTTTAAGTTCAAGCATGTTATTTCTACATCACTGCATCTCTATATTTATATAATAGAGTGTTAAAGGTACAGTAGCAAAACAACCTGTTCAATTCTGGTAGTCCAAAAGAGAAAACTGGTCATTAAAATCTAAATTATGACTTATTTTATGCATGATACCAAGACCAGCATTATTAGTGCACTTTAAAATGACTGATTTGAACCCTTTAATGGTTTTGTATTTCAAAACCAGTTGTTTTTTTGCCGTTTAGTTTCAATAAATGCTCTTTTTTCACACTGTAAAGAAAGTTACAGTATTTGTCATAGTAATGAATGATGAAGGAAGATTTGTGTGTGTGTGTCCTGAGTGCTTCAGCAGTTGTTAATCATCTCTCTGTGTGTCTGTCCAGCTCTGATCGCCATCGGTCAGTACAGCAGCACCATTGAGACGGTGGACGCCGGCTGGTGTAAGGAGATCACGGATCAGGGCGCCACTCAGATCGCCAAGAGCAGCAAGTCTCTGCGTTACCTGGGCCTGATGAGGTGTGATAAGGTGAGTTCATGTACAGACAGCTGCGTCAGGGTTCAGCTCTAACAGATGCTGCTGTGACACTCAGGGACGAAGAGCTTTTTTCTCAGGGTCACGGGGTCACCAATTAAACACCTGGCAGACAGAAACAGGCCAGCAGACGCCTCACCTTCATAGGGCTCACGTCTGTCACTCACCTCCTAAAACAGGCATTCACAAACTTTTTTGTCAGCCGAACCCCTTCCACCTAAAATATTTTCTTTAACATAAGATATTAAGTTTATATAGTTATAATTAAAAATTCTAAAATAATTTGTGTTTTGTTTTGTTTTTATTTTAAAATGATTTATTTTAATTTTACATTTTTATGAAGTGTTTTATTTAGATTTTTTTTTTATTTTACAAGTGATTTTTAACTGTTTTTGTTTTAAATTGATTTATTTTAATTTTACATTTTTTATTTGATTAAGGTTTTGTAAGTTTAATTTGGATTGTTTTTATTTATTTTCATTTTACATTTTTATGAATTAGTACATTTTGTATGAATTAATACAAGTGTTTCATTTTTGTTTTTATTTCAAAATTATTTTAGTTTTATTTTAAATTATTTATTTATTTTTACATTTTGTATTTAATTTTTAGCAAGTATTTTATTTTTTAGTTGTTACTTTACAATTATTTCTTTTAATTTTATATTTTAATAATTTGAATATTTTGTGTTTTATTTTGATCGATATTTAAATTATTTTTTAAACTTTTTTTATGATTTAATACATTTTTTGTGCTTAATTTGAATAGTTTTTATTTTAAAATCACTTTTTTTTTTTAATCTATTTATTTTTTTACATTTTTATGATCAGTCTATCCAGAAGTTGTTCACTTCCTGAGAATGTCTTTATTCCCATTGTAGTGTTTTCCAAACAACACAGTCGTCTCCTATCATGATAATTATATAAATAACAATAAGACATTGACATATATTTGACAGCTGCATATTATATATTTCGTGATTTTGTTGAAAATCTGTTTGGTGTCTCATTAGGAGGTTTTGATCAATGAAGTTCCAGTCCGATCATCATAAACACAACTTTCCCACCTAATCCTAGAGCGTTTAATCACCTAGAACTGATTAAACGCTCTGCACTAGTAGATCTGGTGGTGTCGGGTTACTGGTTGGTGCTGTGCAGTGAGCAGCTGTGATAGGTCACCACTGGAACACTGCATTGACCAATCAGAGCTCTAGATGTTTGTTCTGTTTATATATTCCATGTCTCATGATTCAGATTTATCTCATATGATTTTGAGCAAGTTTGTCATTGACTATATTTAAGAGCAAACGTTGATCGATTGTGACGTTGTGCTGAGTGAGAGAACAGTCTTGTGTTTCGGGTCAGCGGCGTTTACAAAGCCACAATCCCGTGACAAATTCAATTTCTGCCCAAATCACCTTCCCATGTAGCTAATTCTCTGTGTTTTCATAATCTCATTTGGGTTTTGGAAGCTGTAGATGTGATGGATAACCCTCTGAGCACTGCGTTTGCTTCCTAAAAGGGAAAGTAGCATGTTAATTTTCCAGTCTATTATAGCAAACATATATATTCCCTTTCATTTTACGCTTTTCCATTTCAAACCCACGCTAAAAGTTTCAGATTGAATGGAATTTGTGGCATTTCCATTCATTTGGCTGTGAGCCGCAGACACACATCACAGATCGCTCTGTCGTGCCCTCGGGCCAAATGAGAGGCGACTGAAAGAACGCTATTGATCCACAGCGGCCCAAATCATCAAATCAATTCATTATGCTTCTCTCAGACCTCCAGCTCTGGACTTTGATGTGACACCATGGAGCGAGAGAAGAATGAGAGAAAGCTCATTTCTTTTATCAAAGAGAAGTATGACCGCTTTAACAAAACCTCGTTGTCCATCAAACCCTCCAGAACAAGCGTTTCCCTCTTCGGATACAGTTTTGGTTGCCCATAAATATGTTCTTGTTCTGAGCCAAAAACTGAAAGTTCTGTCATTATTTACATACCCTTGTGTCGTTCCGAACCCGTGTGATGTTTCTTCCCATGAACACAACATGAGAATGTTTGATGAATCTTCATGCAGCTCGTTCATTTGAAAAATCCTATTCTTAACGAGTACCAGATTTATTTACATGCATAGCAACATCCGTAAAATAGTGTTTTTATAGAATTTAATTGTATATTAAGACCTTTTTCCACTTATTCCAGTGCGCTGAAACAAAATACACTTATATTTATGATTGTTTGTCATGGTGGATTGAGAAAGCCTGGCCTGAAAAGTTTTAAATGATTTTAAGCTTGAAAGTTTTAAGATCATAGGCAGGTAGACAGACAGAGAGAGTTGCTTTTTGCTAGGTGGTTGCTATGCAATTGCTAGGGTGTTCTGAGTGGTTGCTAGGGTGTTTCTGGGGTAATCTGGGTGGTTGCTATGTGATTGCTAGGGTGTTCCTGTGGTGATCTGGGTGGTTGTAAGGTGATGCTGGTTGCTAGGTGGTTACTATGCAGTTGTTAGGGTGTTCTGGGTGGGTGCTACTGTCTTGCTGCGGTGTTCTGGGTGGTTGTTAGGGTGTTTCTACAGTGTTCCTGTGGTGATCTGGGTGGTTCCAATGTGATTTCTGGGGTCTTTTGGGTGGTTGCTATACTGGGGCGTTTCTGTGGTGATCTGGGTGGTTATTAGGGTTTTCTGGGTGTTGCTGATTGCTAGGGTGTTGCTGGGGTGTTCTGTGTGGTTTCTAGGGTGTTGCTACGGTGTTTCTGTGCAGATCTGGGTGGTTGTAAGGGTGTTCTAGGTGTTGCTGGTTGCTAGGTGGTTGCTAGTGTGTTGCTGGGGTGATCTGGGTGATTGTTAGGGTGTTGCTACAGTGTTTCCTGTGGTGATCTGGGTGGTTGTTAGGGTGTTGCTACAGTGTTTCCTGTGGTGATCTGGGTGGTTGTTAGGGTGTTGCTACAGTGTTTCCTGTGGTGATCTGGGTGGTTGCATTGTGATTTTGGTGTTTTGGATGGTTGCTATACTAGAGTGTTTTTGTGGTGATCTGGGTGGTTGTTAGGGTGTTCTGGGTGTTGCTGGTTGTTAGGGTGTTGCTGGGGTGTTCTGGGTGGTTGCTAGGGTGTTGCTGCGGTGTTTCTGTGCAGATCTGGGTGGTTGTTAGGGTGTTCTGGGTGTTGCTGGTTGTTAGGGTGTTGCTGGGGTGTTCTGGGTGGTTGCTAGGGTGTTGCTGCGGTGTTTCTGTGCTGATCTGGGTGGTTGTTAGGGTGTTCTGGGTGTTGCTGTTTGCTAGGTGGTCGCTAGTGTGTTGCTGGGGTGATCTGGGTGGTGGTTAGCGTGTTGCTACAGTGTTTCCCGTGGTGATCTGGGTGGTTGCATTGTGATTTCTAATGTGTTTTGTGTGGGTGTTATACTAGGGTGTTTCTGTGGTGATCTGGGTGGTTGTTAGGGTGTCCCGGGAGTTGCTAGTTGTTAGGTGGCTGCTACGGTGTTGCTGGGGTGTTCTGGGTGGTTGCTAGGGTGTTGCTGTGGTGTTCTGGGTGGTTATTAGGGTGTATCTATGGTGTTCCTGGGGTGATCTGGGTGGTTGCTGTATGATTGTTGTTGGGGTGTTCTGGGTGGGTGCTACTGTCTTGCTGGGGTGTTCTGGGTGGTTGTTAGGGTGTTGCTACAGTGTGCCTGTGGTGATCTGGGTGGTTTCAATGTGATTTCTAGGGTGTTTTGGTTGGTTGCTACTAGGGTGTTTCTGTTGTAGTGAACAACAGATAAGATGGCATTCCAGGGACCAGTTTATGGCAGTATCCATCTCTAACTGCAGGTGTGGAAGAAGATGTGCCACACTGTGATTGGATCCATGGTGAAAGAACATAAACAAATGTTCAGCAACATCAGATAAGATGCTAAGACAACTGCCAGACACCTCTTACAGGGCAGGAAGGGGGACCTTCTGCACCCACCACAACCAAGGATATGACTTCTCATTGGGTGACACGTTGACTCAAACCACCAAACTCATTCCGAAGATTTTGGCAAGAACTGCCATTCCTTCAGGACCTCCCAGATGCTGCAGCAGTGGTTGGTTCTGGGTGGTTTGCCATGGTGTTCCTGAAGTGATTTGGGTGGTTGCTATGTGATTGCTGGGTGTTTTGGGGGGTTTACTACTAAGGTGTTTTGGGTGTTGTTGGTAGCTAGGTGGTTACCCACCCAGAATGTCATTGGGACATAAAAACAACAAATAATTTACAAGCATTAATAAATGCTGTAAGAAATATATACTACTTATATTAGATACATTAACTAGTGTTAACAAATGGGACCTTATTGTAAAGCGTTACCCTAAAAGACTAATTATAAACACTTTTTTTGTAGTCTGATCATGACTGGCAAGCTCAAAAATGACAAAAAAAAAAAAATCATAAAAGCTTCATAACAATGGTGCATATGTTCTCTGCTTGATTTTTTATGATACTTTTGTGGTGGATTTGAAGCTTGACACGGTCATGATCTTTATTAAATGGTCAGTATATGAAAAATATCTGTGTAAACTGTTTTCAAAATCTGTTTGTTTGTGTTCCATGGAAAAATAAAGACATGTGGGTGAATAAATAATGACCAAATTCTCATTTTGAGTGAACTGTCCCTTTAAATCATAACATTTTCCTGCAGTTTGCAATGTGTGTTTTGGGTTTAATGTCTGATATCTGGAGAGTTTTTACATTGGGAAATCTGTTTGAGCCGCATGTTTACAGGTCAACTCTCGTAACCTGCGAAACGTCACGTTGAGATTTACACTGCTCTCACGGGTCTGTTCTCTCTCAGCAACAACATCTCAGTGTTTGGTCTCGAGGTTGAAGCCAAAACAGGCCACCATGCTTCTCAGCTTCCCACAAACTCATTGCGCTTTTACCCCGGTAACGGTTTGCCTTGAGGACAGAACATCTCATCGAGGGTTTCCGAAAGGGTTTGGATCCATTCATTGGAGCTTTTTTCCTTTTGAAGCTCCGTTTAAACTCGACACTGTGCAAATCAGGCCCATTACAGTCTACAGAGTAAATATGCGTGGAGATGAGTGAGGAGAACGGTATTGGTGTGAAATGAGACAAAAACAACAGTGTAGAACGACAGAGGAGGGATTGTGATGGTAACGGAAGATAAAGAGAGACTTTATAAGCAGTAAATGGAAACAGAGTGTCTAGAAAGATTTGAGAAGATCAGACGACAGACATTATGAGGTTCAGACATCACTGTCAATAAAGCTTCTGTAAAACAGCTGAGATGGACAGAGTCCAGTGCAGACATTTCTTAGATTCTTCATATGCAGCTTGTGAAGAAAAAAGAGCTCAGATGAAGTTTTCTCATCTCCCGAGTTGTGAAATTGACTACAGAACATTTGCTTCAGTTTGTTTAGGTCTTCATGAAAGGTCTTGATGAGTGGGGTTTTCTTTAATGTGTTGATGCATTTCCCGATTAGCAAAGTTTGTTGTGATGGCTTGCGAAAGCCTGACCTGAAAAGTTTTAAATGATTTTAAAATCTTGAAGTTTGAAAGTTTTAAGATCACAGATAGACAGACAGAGAGAGATGCTGTTTGCTAGGTGATTGCTATGCAGTTTCTAGGGTGTTCTGGGTGGTTGTTAGGGTGTTCCTGGGGTAATCTGGGTGTTTGCTATTTGGTTGCAAAGTGTTCTGGTGGTTGCTAGGGGGTTGCTGGCTGCTATGCAGTTGATAAGGGTATTGCTTGGGTGTTCCTGGGGTGATCTGGGTGGTTGCTAGGAGGTTGCTAGGGTGTTCTGTGTGGTTGCTAGGGTGTTCTTGGGGTGATCTGGGTGGTTGCTATGTTGTTGCAAAGTGTTCTGAGTGGTTTCTAGGGTTCTGAGTAGTTACCAGGTTGTTGTTGGTTGGTAAATGGTTGCTAGGGTATTGCTGGGGTGTTCTGGGTGGTTGCTAGGAGTTGCTGGCTGCTATGCGGTTGCTAGGGTATTGCTGGGGTGTTCTGGGTGGTTGCTAGGGTGTTGCTGGGGTCTTCTGGACAGTTGCTAAGGGGTTACTGATTGCTAGGTGGTTACTGTGGTTGTTGGTTGATATGTGGATGCTATGCAGTTGCTAGGGTATTGCTGGGGTGTTCTGGGTGGTTGCTAGGGTGTTGCTGGGTGGTTGCTGGCTGCTATGCAGTTAATAGGGTATTGCTCGGGTGTTCTGTGTGGTTGCTACGGTGTTGCTGGGGTGTTCTGGGTGGTTGCTTAGGGGTTACTGGTTGCTAGGTGGTTACTATGCAGTTGCTATGGTTCTGAGTGGTTGCCAGGTGGTTGTTGGTTGGTAGGTGGATGCTATGCAGTTGCTAGGGTATTGCAGGGGTGTTCTGGATGGTTGCTAGGGTGTTGCTGGGTGCTATGCAGTTGCTAGGGTATTGCTGTGGTGTTCTGGATGGTTGCTAGGGTGTTGCTGGATGCTATGCAGTTGCTAGGGTATTGCTTAGGTGTGTTGGGTGATTGCTAGGCATTCTGAGTGGTTTCTAGGGTGTTCTTGTCAGTTTCTATGGGGTTTCTGGTGTGTTCTCAGTCGTTGCTAGGGGGTTGCTAGCTGCTGTGTGATTGCTAGGGTGTTCCTAAGGTGATTGGAGTAGTTGCTAGGTGTGGATGCTAGGGGGTTGATGGTTGCTAGGTGGTTACTTTGCTGTTGCTGAAGTGTTCTGAGTGATTGCCAGATCGTTGTTGGTTGGAAGGTGTTTGCTGTGCAGTTGCTAGGCTACTGCTAGGGTGTTCTGGGTGGTTGCTATGCAGTTGCTAGGGTGTTCTGGGTGGTTGCTGGGGCTCAAAAACATTCTGGGTTCAATATAAGTTCAGCTCTGTGAGCAGCCTCTGTGTCATGATGTTGATTACCACAGAAAATAATTTCTGCTTGTGAAAACAAGCAAAAATCAGATTTACAGTAACAATTACAGTGAGAATCTGTGGGGCAAGACAATTACACAGAGACAAACGTCAAAAACAAA
This sequence comes from Ctenopharyngodon idella, assembly GCF_019924925.1. NCBI lineage: Eukaryota > Metazoa > Chordata > Actinopteri > Cypriniformes > Xenocyprididae > Ctenopharyngodon > Ctenopharyngodon idella. The sequence goes on from NC_067227.1 coordinate 34,220,881, forward strand.
CAGTGAAGCCACAAGTGTGTGTTGAGTTATATTCATACTCTGTCATGAGCGTGTAAATCTGCTAAACCTAAACCGAGTTGACGTGATTTACTTTAACTAGTGTTGAACCCAAAATATCCAGCTAAAATGACATTTATATGATTTTATGATCCTTATTCAGACATTTTCCCCCAAACTGTTCCACTGAAGTAAATGTTCTTCTGTTTGTGCAGATCTTTCTGTCATAATGCGAGTCAGTTTTCATAATGTGATGTTTTCTGATCATTAGACCTCGGAGCTTCAGGCAGGTTCTGTGGTCTGTGTGCTACATGTGTTTTCTTATTATTCATTTTCGAGGTTTTATGTTTTAAAACACGGGGTCCTTCTGAGAAATACGAGCCACGTCACAGTGTTTTACCGTGGTAGATGTGCTGGAGGCAGGTTTAGGGTTGCGGTAAATCAGCGTCTGTTTAAGCCTCGACTGGATGCTCACACACTCCAGAAAGCTTTTTAAGTCTTAACCAGAATAGCGTTTGAGGAATGTGTGTGTTTGTGTCTGGATCCACTGAAGCCGGATCATATATTTCAGTGTGTAAGAGCCGGAATATCAGTGTTTCCGCCACATTTATAAAGTGTGCTGGAATAATGAAAACAACTTGAGCCCGTAAAGTGCATTTTTACTTTTAGACGGAGTCATAAATACACACACGCACGTCATGCAGTAATTGGCCGTTTAATGCTGTGTGACAGTTAACGTTTGTCTTTCCAAACTCAGAGAGAAACAGCAGAAGCTTAACGGGATTATCATACATGTATGAACGTACTGCACATGCTTGTCAAGTCATAGTGCAGATTTTTCAGATCCAAACTAAAGTCTGACAGTTATATCAAATATAATTAGTTGTCAGAGATGATCATCAGTCTGATATCACTGCATACATGAGTTTTTGAAGGACGCTGCAGATCATTGGTGTTGAATCTTCTCATAGATCTAATGCGTGTGTGTGTGAGAGAGAGAGAGAGAGCGCGAGTGTATGTGTGTGAGTGTATGTGTGCGTGTGTGTGTTTGTGGGATCATGTGGAAAGTCGATGCACAGATAATTTAGTTTGTTTGGATTTCATCTCACAAATGAGACGACCAAGGCATTTTATTTGCTTTTAATTTGCAACAAATCAATCTGCTATAGTGTGCAGCTGTGCGTCACATGGACTCTCATGTTTGCTGTTTGATGGACACGAGAGAAGCCAGAATCAGTCGGCTGTTGCAGCAAACGCCACATTGATTTAAAGCTGCTGTGTGTAATCGCTGCAACACAACTGATCATGATTGTTTCCAAACAGGTTCCTCAAACACATCTGGTTATAACGCTCTTCTACATGATTTCAGCATCATTTGATAAAATACTGATAGTATGATCTATAGTAAATGCACAAATGTATATTTTAAACAAATAAGGTCATCTACAAGACAAATTGACTTAAAGGGGTCATGAATTGAGAAATCAACTTTTCCTTGAGCTTTTGATATATAAAAGGTCATCGTACTGTAAGAATATCCTGTAAGATTCAGAACTGAAAACTTCCTTGTTAGTCCAATAAAAGCTTTTATTGACACCAGAACCAGCGAACGACTCATCCTGGAATGTGTCTACAGATAGATGAAACTCCGCCTCCACAGAAGAAATCAACGCCTACTTCATCATTGCTGCGTTAGCCCCGCCCACTGGTGTGTTAGTGAGATGAGGAGGAGAGAAGAGCGATACAGGACTAAAATAACATTACCTTTCAAAGATCCTAATGCAGGAATATGATTATTTTCAACAATGTGAATGTCTCAGTTGAGCTTTATTTATTTGTATTCGGTTCATTTCGATTCTTTGGTAAATCAATCGCATTTCGCATTATCAGTCTTTTACGATATAAACTCGACAGTAATGCAACAACATGTCAGTAACTGTGTTCATTCTGATGCCTGATCTGATATTAATGATTCATGTACAGTCAGATGATCTTTGTCTGTGTGTCAGTAAATCAAACCAGTGACTAAACGCTCAACTTCACCTTGTTTCTCTTAGTAGGATGAAAATAAAAAGAACGCTCCCTTTACAGTCGCTGGAGCTGTCAATCAAACAGCGTGAGTTTATCAGTGACTGAGTTCTGGACTCGTGCCAAAACTCCCGTTTTGTTTTTTTTTTCAACAAATCTTTTAGGTACATCGAGTTTGCACTGTTAGTTATGATGAAAGCATTCGTTAGTGTGCAGAAATTGAGTTGCAATGACGAGATCACTGCTTTCATGAGCTCAAAAACATCGACTACAATGTTCATCACTGCAACCTTTCATGCCATGATCTAAAATATAATGCCATAGATCTAAATGTAATGCTTTTCACGATTAGTTAACCTTGAGAGCTGTAATAGTAAAAACATGCTAAAAGTTTTCAAGAGAGCAATACTTAGCTATTTCATATGCAAAGATGTCAGCCAATCACAGCAGTGGGCGTTTACACTGAAGTCTCACAGCAGACACGCCCCTTAAAACAGTGCGTTCAAATCAGAGGGATAAAATCATAGTAGGAAAAATGCCTGTTATTTCTAAATTATGACCATTTTTGATGTAAAAATCATACTAACATTATAAGTGCACCCCAGGAAACATTATAAAACAACACAGTTCATGACCCCTTTAAGAATTTTTAGATATTTGTACCGGAAAACAAAAATACTAAGTAAGAAGATCTTTCTTTTTTTCTTTTGAAGCGCATGTAACAGATGCTGTTTCTGAATCTTCATCTGCAGCTGTACAGTTTTTTCCCCTGACTGATTAGAGCAGGTCATGTGAGATCTTCACCTTCAGTCTGCATGTGAATAACACACTTGACATTGTACATGATGAAGGTTTGGACTGGATCCCTGTGGACTCGGTGTGGTGATTATCTCACGGAACATGTGGAGCGTCTGTGTTCCATCAGAACAGACGCTCGCTTTAATGTCAACATGGGATTTCTTATTGAATGATTGCCCACATTTCTTGAATTCTAATTTTCAATGCAAATTTCAACCCTGCATGTCATGCGCTCAAAAAAGATGATCATTTATATGTGAAAATGTGTCATGTCAAAAAAGTCAAATGAAAAGCAAATGTGTTTGTTTTGGTGTTGCAGGTGAACGAGGAGACCGTGGAGAGACTGGTGCTGCAGTATCCACACATTGTGTTCAGTACAGTGATGCAGGACTGTAAGAGAACGCTGGAGCGAGCCTATCAGATGGGCTGGAGCCCCAACACATCCACAGCCTCCTAACACACACACACACACACACACCTGTCCATGACGCCACTGCAGAATCAATATCATAACTATGCCGTTTATTCCGCCTTCCTTTATCAAATGACATTATGCAGCAGAAACATCAATATTATGCTAGAGCCGTTTGATTTGAACGTGAATGAATATGTTCACACACACACACACACACACACACCATTCTGACATGCAGCGCTGCATTTATTTATATTTACTAAACTCGTCAGTAACATGATCAGCTCATATTTTACTCTAAAATCAAGAGAGAGAGAAATAAGAACTGGCTTTTTTGGTTTTGCATTTTGCATTAGGGGAAAAAACTTTTTTGGACCACAGGATTTTTGCATTATGTTATTTCCCTGCCGATCTCATTAACTGACGCATCTGGACATTTCACTTAGAAATGATTTGTTTGTTATTTTCATTATTGTCAAAGGTGATTTTCATTAGATTCTCATTACTGGAACACGCTCATTTTTACTGCAGTATGGGGGAAATACTGTGGAAGCTTGAAAAAAGCTTGAAAACAAAAGATAATTGTGACTTTTTATCTCACAATTCTGACATTTTTTTTCTCACAATTGCGAGTTTACGTCATCTGACTTTTTTCTCAGAATTGTGTTATATAAAGTCCAATTTTGAGGGGGGGGGGGAAAGACTGACTTTTTTCTCAGAATTGCAAGTTTATATCTCACAATTCTGAGAAAATTGTGAGAAAAAAGTCAGAACTGTGTGATTAAAAAGTCACAATTCCCTTTTTTATTTTTTATTCAGTGGTGGAAACAAGCTTTCATAAAATACTGTTACAGATTATTAAATAAATATAAGCCTAGTACAGATTCAACCATGATGTAGAAATTCTTCAAATTAAGTATTATCATTAATATTATTATTTGCATTGCCGTAATGACAATTTGAGGGTAAATGTGCATTTAATTCACTGCAATAAATGATGTTCTTCCTCAGTGTTTCTGTCTTGTTTTCCAGCACAAATATCTAAACATTCTTAAATCAAGATACATTTACTGGAGAAGAGAAATGACTGAAGATATTAAAGTCTTGACTGATGAAAAAATGAAGTGAGTTTGTGCTTAAAACAAGGAAAAAATATCTGCTAATGGGGTCAGAAAAATAATCTTGTTTTCCCTTGAATCAAGTTTATTTTATATTTGCCCATCTCAATTTTGATGATTTATTTATTTACTTTTTCAGAAATCAAGACTTAATATCTTCAGTCATTTTGCTTCTCCAGTAAATGTATCTTGGTTTAAGAATGTTCAGATATTTGTGCTGGAAAACAAGACAGAAATACTAAGCACAAAAATATTGATATTAAAATAATGGCTTGGCTTAATTTTCATCATGCTATATATTTCTTGTTTCTCTCTCCTAATTTTGGGGTGAATTGTGGCGTCTGTCATGTTCAGTGTGTTCTCGACAGGTTTCGTGCGATTCTCCTCTTTAGACTTCAGTTAGTTCGTAGTTCCTTTCGAGTGCGAGTTCATTTACACACGTTACACTTTCATTAGAAATCAGTCTCTATTTCAGTGAACGTTTAGAAGTATGAAGTGAAATGCTGTCTGATCGAGCGTGAAACTCTCCGTGTAACTGCCTGGCGATCATGGACGTCTCAGTTTCAGAGTGTTCCAGCAGTGAACGGCTCTCGTATGTGTTCGTGTTGTAGATCTAGACGTGAAGACGCAGGACGGGACTGTACTGCCGCGTGTTCTTGATTTCATTTGAGATGACGTCGTTTACTCTTGTGAATCTGTAACCCTGTGGTTTGGAGTTTGTTTTTGGATGTAAACAGATTTTTGTGTTCAGTTTTTTTGAGATATATCCACCATATGGAATTTTGCATAACCTGTGAATATTTGATGACTCCGGGCTGTGATGTATTAGCCTGGAGTGTAACCCGTAAGAGATGCTGAGTTTGAAGTAGAGAGGTTAGTTACGTTACTCATCTACGCGTCTTCTGCTCCATAGCTTGCCTGTGATATTTTCTCATTCAGACGAGCAGGGTATTTTTATATGGTGTCCGTAGCGCTCGCACCGTCACACGTGAAGGGAGGAAGACTTTAGTTACAGCCTTGATCTTTTACTGTACTGGGGGATTTGAGTCAATTAAAAAACACAATTCTACTTCACGGGCTCCTGGTGTCATTTGAATCGAGCGAGTGTGTTTGTGTGTTTGTGAACTTCACACTTCTGAAACGGGATCTGGATCTGCTGAATATTCTCAGGCCTGGAGTGACAGTCATTCAGCAGATTTATTAAATGTTATTCTTTCAGATGCCAGTTAAAGCTCTGATTTACACATTTGAGCATGTTTAAATCCATCCTACAGAATTCCAGAGATTTTATCCCAAATTCAACTCAAAATGTGAAAAGTGTGTCATTTCTGTCTGGGTTATAGTAGTGTGATTTTATTTTAGTTTAAAAACATATTTTTTAGTTAAAAATAATAAAAAGAAAAAAAGATATATATATATAATAGGGGTGTGACGAGATTAAAATGTGACAAGATTTCTTGTAGAGTTGAAAAGCTGTCTCGAGATATTGCCATGACGGAACGTGAGGGTGAAATTAGTATAGAATATGCCACCGCTATGTTTACATTACGCCTCCACTGTCGTTTTGCTTTTTATGAAAATAAAAATCATTTGGTCACTGATCGCGTGACGAGACTAAGGCGAGATGACTGACAAGACTATGGCAGAGGATTTGTTCACTGATCATGTGGCGAGAGTAAGGCGAGATGACTGACAAAACCGTGGTTGAGGATTCGTTCACTGATCACGTGACGTGAGTAAGGCGAGATGACTGACGAGACCACGGCGGAGGATTTGTTCACTGATCATGTGACGAGAGTAAGGCGAGATGACTGACGAGACCATGGCGGAGGATTTGTTCGCTGATCACGTGACGAGAGTAAGGCGAGATGACTGACGAGACCACGGCGGAGGATTTGTTCACTGATCATGTGACGAGAGTAAGGCGAGATGACTGACGAGACCATGGCGGAGGATTCGTTCACTGATCACGTGACGTGAGTAAGGCGAGATGACTGACGAGACCACGGCGGAGGATTTGTTCACTGATCACGTGACGAGAGTAAGGCGAGATGACTGACGAGACCATGGCGGAGGATTTGTTCACTGATCACGTGACGTGAGTAAGGCGAGATGACTGACGAGACCATGGCGGAGGATTTGTTCACTGATCACGTGACGAGAGTAAGGCGAGATGACTGACGAGACCACGGCGGAGGATTTGTTCACTGATCACGTGACGAGAGTAAGGCGAGATGACTGACGAGACCATGGCGGAGGATTCGTTCACTGATCACGTGACGAGAGTAAGGGGAGATGACTGACGAGACCATGGCGGAGGATTCGTTCACTGATCACGTGACGTGAGTAAGGCGAGATGACTGACGAGACCACGGCGGAGGATTTGTTCACTGATCACGTGACGAGAGTAAGGCGAGATGACTGACGAGACCATGGCGGAGGATTTGTTCACTGATCACGTGACGAGAGTAAGGCGAGATGACTGACGAGACCATGGCGGAGGATTCGTTCACTGATCACATGACGAGAGTAAGGCGAGATGACCGACGAGACCATGGCGGAGGATTCGTTCACTGATCACGTGACAGGAGTAAGGCGAGATGACTGACGAGACCATGGCGGAGGATTCGTTCACTGATCACGTGACGAGAGTAAGGCGAGATGACCGACGAGACCATGGCGGAGGATTCGTTCACTGATCACATGACGAGAGTAAGGCGAGATGACTGACGAGACCATGGCGGAGGATTCGTTCACTGATCACGTGACGAGAGTAAGGCGAGATGACCGACGAGACCATGGCGGAGGATTCGTTCACTGATCACGTGACGAGAGTAAGGCGAGATGACCGACGAGACCATGGCGGAGGATTCGTTCACTGATCACATGACGAGAGTAAGGCGAGATGACTGACGAGACCATGGCGGAGGATTTGTTGCACAACAGAGTCTAAGCATCTGATAAATGTCTTCTCTTGTAGAATTTGCGCTCAGAACCGCTGCTCCTTATTCACAGAGTAACTGCAATTGCGAAAGTAAAAGCGAGCGTGCATTCAGATGCGATTTCAATACCCCGCATTTTGAAAGCGGCTCCCTAATGCATGCAAATATCTCCCAATATGAAAGCGATCTCAGGCTGGGCTGTGTGGTTGTAACCATCTCTCAGCTCTGTATCATGCTTGAAGAAAAATCTGGTCTGTTTGCACTTTGAATATTGAGAGAGTACTTTGATCATGGTTGCACTTATTGTTTGCACTTAATAAGACTAAGAGAAAACGTTCATTTTTATTTATACTGTTTTTATTTCTATGATCAGTTTGTGGAAAGGAGTTCAGTTAGGAGGTCAAAAGTTCATAAATCATGTACAGTAAGGTCTGAAGAGGCTCATATGAAATCATACAGGAGAGAAGCCAGTCAGTTTGTGGCAAAACATTTTTATAGTGCTTGAGTATTGTTGTCTTTCAATGCATATGATAATTCATACTCAGACAGTAGAACTGAAATGACATCCATTACAAGATGATTAGTTAAAACATTTCAAATGCACCTGCAGACTATTTTAGTCATGTATTTTGTCATTGAGGATTTCATAAAATACTGTGTAAAAATCTTGTCTTGTTCTCATGAACTCAATCTTGTCTCGTCTCATCTTGTGAGCTGTCTCGTCACACCCCTAATATATGATATAAATCTGTGTGTAAATAATTATTTTTATATATAAACATTTTCTGTGAATATGAAGCTGACTGTTATTTTTATTTTTAATTTATTATGTTTTTATTTTTCATGATGTCTTTTATCCCAAATTCAACTCAAAATGTGAAAAGTTTGCCATTTCTCTCTGGGTTATAGTGCTTTGATTTTATTTTACTTCATATATATATATATATATATATATATATATATATATATATATATGATGACAAATATATGTGTGTAATTATATAACATTTTTATATATAAATGTTTTCTGTGGATAATAAGGTGTTTTTTATTAATTTATTGTTTTTATTTTTCTTGTTTATTTATTTATTTTTGATGGCGAACAATGAGTTGAATACGTCATTAACAAACATTATGATGGTATTACCTTTTTTGTCTTCTGACAGGCTTTGAAATAGTGTCATGTAAATACAATGAATATTATAATCGTTATGATATTATTATTATTTTAAAAAATATGTCTATATAGTTTCTATAAGTTTAAATGTATTAGTTTTAGTCATTTCAGTCAAACTAAATGAAAGAAATGTTGCTTTGGCAAGAAGTTTAATTTTAATAAGTATATTTTTAATGGTTTTTATGGTAATAACCCTGCTGATGGTGTACTGAATAAGTACCCTGGTATTGGCGTCTGACAGCATCATGATACTGTGGTTTTGTATTCCAGGTGTGTTTCTGCTGATCTGATTCTATAACACTGTAATCAGAATAATTGTGTGTGTGGAGTCTCTGTGTGTTTGTGTTTGATGGGAGAATCAGAAGAGCTTAAGAGACTCTGAATCCTCTTATATGAGCTTCAGATGCTGGAGGTCAGATCGACAGAAACGGCTCTGAACAGGTACATCAGACTCGCTGTAAGATCACTATCTATGGGAAATGCATTTCATGCTTTACAAGGCAAATACTTCAAGGGTTAATTTCAGTGCTGCATTTATTTTCTGCAATTTACGATGCATGAAGATGAAATGCTAAAAGAATGAACATGTCCAACTTGTGTTTCACCTCAAAAGAATGTCCTCATGTACGGTCTGTGATGATTTTGACTGACAATATTCAATATTGATTAAGCTGTTGATCCATTTCAAGTCCATTTTGGCGTTATTTGTGAAGGTTGAAAGTGTCTGTTTGACGTCTGATGAGAAACGGCCTTCGCAAGCCACTCAAGTAATTAATCTCTAAATATTCATGTGGTCATTAAACTCTGAACGGGTTTGACCGCAGTGGCCGGAAAGGACGTTTGTCCTGCTGGTTTGGAAGAACATCTGAAAGTGCCAGCTGCTTCCGTCGTGAATCGTGATCAGAGGAAACTTTCAGAAAGTACAGTGATGGAAATACCAGGGTTTTGCAGTGTGTGCATTGACCAATGTTAACGAATGAGATCTTATTGTGAACTGGTTCTTCTCAATAACTTTGTTTTCCTCAGACTCTGTCTGTCCGTTGATGTGTGGAGATGCGAACTCCTCCTGGTGATGTTAAGCGATCACCATTTTGTCATCTGGGTTTAATACACACGTCGTTCCTGAAGGCCAAATTGAGGGCTTTCAGAAATCTAGTTAGCTTTGTTTACCGACCTTTCCATCAGTCCGAGCGTCTCGTCACCAGACACCATGTTATCAAGCATCGTCAACAGAAGCGTACGCTGCATCTCCACATGAACATCAATATACGTCTGACCTTCTGTGTGTCTCAATGGATCTTCTGAGTCGCACAGATTTGTTTGGTGGTTTTATATCTGCTGTATGATGAATTTCATTGCAAAATACAGAATATACATATAATATCTGCTGACCTAGATGAACTCCAGGCCTCCTGCTGTTTTTTTCCCTCAGTATTTTTGTCTTGTTTTCCACTAAAAATATCTAAACTTTCTTAAATCAAGAAGCCAAATGACTTCAGATGTTGAATCTTGTTTTCTGTAAAATGTATCAAAATTAAGCAAATTTATGCTTAAAGCAAGAACAAATATCTGCCAGCAGGGTTGGAAAAATAATCTTGTTTTCCCTTTGAGTTAAGTTTATTTTTCTGACCCCATTGGAAGATATTTTTTACTGCACAAACTCACTTAATTTTGAACGATTGTTCCGAAAACAAGACTTAATATCTTCAGTCATTTTGCTTCTGCAGTAAATGTATCTTGATTTAAGAATGTTTAGATATTTGTGCTGGAAAACAAGACAGAAATACTGAGGAAGAACATTATTTTTGCAGAGTAAAAGTATGTGTATCGTTGGCCGCAGCTTTCTTACTCAGGTTTTGTAAGTTGTTCTTGGAATGTGAGGAATGTTTTCCAGCCATTTTTCTGGTCGTGTCATGTGTTTTTCTTTGGTTCACATACTGTAAATGTGCTCTCAGCGCTGTATTTACAGACCTGACCTGTTTTGCTCTGGCTCAACTTCTCGACTCTAATGGATGTTCCCTCAAATTCACCTCTGACTTCAGCAAAACCAGACTTTTCCCGCAGCCCTGGAAATCCTGTCCATCAGTGTCTGGACTCCGGGATTCTACCGCCGAACAGAAACAAGCGTCTGTCTTTTCTCTCTATGTGTACTTGTGTTTCATACGGTCCAGTGACAAAACACAGGAGCTCACAGACACGAGGACGATGAGGCTTTTGAACTGGCTTTTATAGCTGTGTATTTGATGATCAAGAGTAATAATTATAATGAATTAAATCATATTTCTTGCTTGACTTACAGATTCAGCTGCTCTCAGGTGTGCAACCTGAAAATGAGTCTCTGTTCTGAAGGAGAAAAATATGTTAAATGTAAAGTTTGAAGTAGTTTTAAAGTTTGATGGTCAGATAGATAAACCATAAACGATAAACCATGCATTGCTAGCATGTTACTAGCATGATTTAGCATATTTTTAACATGAATTAACACATCGTTAACATGTTTCTAGCATAAATTAGCACAATGCTAGTATGATTTAACACATTGTCAGCATTCTTTAACATGTTGCTAGCCTGATTTAGCATGTTGTTAGCATGATTCTAACACAAATTAGCACATTGTTAGCATGTTTCTAGCATGAATTTGCACATAGCTAGTATGTTTTACCATGTTGCTATCACATTGCTAATGTGTTAGCATGTTGCTAGCACAAATTAGCATGTTTCGAGCATGATTTAACATGTTGCTGGCATGTTTTAACACATTGCTAACATGAAATAGCATGTTGGTTGCATGTTTCTAACAAAAATTAACACATTGGTAACATGTTTTAACATGTTGTTAGCCTGATTTAACATGTTGTTAACAAATTAGCACCTTGGTAACATGTTTCTAGCATAAATTTGCACAAAGCTAGTATGTTTACCATGTTGTTATCACATTGTTAACACGTTAGCATGTTTCTAGCATGATTTAACACATTGCTAACATGAATTAGCATGTTACTAGCTTGTTTTAACACATTGCTAGCATGAATTAGCATGTTGTTAGCATTGTTCTAACATAAATTAGCACATTGTTAGTGTGTTTCTTGCATAAATTTGCATAAAGCTAGTATTTTATCATATTGCTATCACAACGTTAGCATTAACATTTCCAGCATGATTTAACACGTTGCTAACATAAATTAGCATGTTGCTGACATGTTTTAGCACATTGCTAGCACGAATTAGCATTTTGCTAGCATGTTTTAACACATTGCTAACATGAATTACCATGTTGCTAACATGTTTTAGCATATTGCTAGCATGAATTAGCATGTTGCTAACATGTTTTAACACATTGCTACCATGAATTAGCATGTTGTGAACATGTTTTAGCATATTTCTAGTATGAATTAGCATGTTACTAACATGTTTTAGCACATTGCTAGCATGAATTAGCATGTTGCTAGCGTGTTTTAGCCCATGGCTAGCATGTTTTAGCTTGTTGTCCTAGGCTAGTCTCAGATGAAGAAGCGTAAACAGTAGATCTGTATGTTCACTTTGTCAAGCCAACATAATAATAACATGCATCTAAACATAATTATAGCAAAATAAACGTATTAACTTCTAAAAGTGAAGTAAAAACATTTCCCATATCTATAGTGGATTTAATGTGTGTAATTAAACTCTACAGTATTTTGGCACAAATTAATCTGTCTCATGGTAATATTGGTAAAGCTACCTTTGCACATTTAAAGGCATGCATTAAAGATTGCAACCTATCAGGTTATATTTTATTGCATTACTTGCATTCCCTGGGAATCGAACCCATGACCTTGGAGTCGCTCTACTGTTGGTTTAATCTTGGTCTCTTGAGTCTCTGTTGTTTATGCTTATGCAGCATTGCAGTGTATAGAGTAAATATTTCCTGCAGCTCATACAGTAAGGCATGGCACTCGCAACACTGGGGTCATGGGTTCGATTCCCAGGGAAGGCATTAAATG